>NC_080583.1:31469702-31772732 GCF_029962835.1 Magnolia sinica
TTTGGGTACGTAGGCAGCCGTTCATAATGTACTAGAATATCGGTGCAGCCACAAATCTTTTTTCTATTTTGAATTGTAACAAACTGTATCGGTTGCATTTTTCTCTGTTATACAGGTTGTGGCTATCAAAGATATAATATCATCTTCTTATAGGGAAACATTTAATGATGTGCGCAGGTAAATTCATTTTTTTATTATTCCTTATATTGTTTCCCAGTTATATTTGTGTTGGTTTCAGAGTACAGGTAGCAATAGAAAGTGTTGGTCGATTGTGGCTTGTGGACAAAGAGATGAGTAACCAACAATACGAATATGGGAGGCCTTCCCCAGGTATCCAAATGCTTTTAGATATAATTATGTTGTTTTTAAATGTATTAGATCGAAATTGATCGAGCAGACCCGGATGTGCGTCGGAGCTATCCGGATATTGAGCGGGGGTCCCTGAAAGGTGGGAACCGCTGTTATGACTATGATGAAGCTGTCCATTTCCTATGGACAGCATTGGAGTGGCATGACCATTTGGACAGGCCATGTTTATGTATTAACTCGAAATTGATGGAGCAGATCCGGATGTGCGTCGGAGCTATTCGGAAGAGTGGGGTTCCCTGAAAAGAGGGAACCGCTATTATGACCATGATGAAGCTGTCCATTTTTTATGGACAACATTGGAGGGGCCTGGCATTTGTGTCGGATGGCCGTCTTTATATCTGTATTTGCTTTGCAGGGACCATACCCTTAACCTAAACCAAAACCTAAACTTGAACCTACACCTAATCCTAATCTTAACTCCCTAACCTAAACCTATACCTAAACTTGAAAACCCAAACATAAACCCCATCCCGAACCCAAACCCAATATCCTAAACCTACACCTTAACCTATTCTCAATTCCCTAAACCTATATCTTATAACCTAAACTTAATCAAATCCCAAAACCTAAACCTTAACTTATACCTATAACCTATAACCTAAACCAAAACCCATGACCTAAAACCTTAACCTATAACCTAAACCTCAACCTTAACTTAAACCTAAACCTTAACCTAAACATATAACCTTAACCTAAAACCTAAAACTTAAACCTAAACCTATAACCTAAATGTATTCTCAATTCCCTAAACTTAAACCTACACCTAATCCTAATCTTAACTCCCTAACCTAAACCTATACCTAAACTTGAAAACCTAAACATAAACCCGATCCCGAACCCAAACCCGATTTCCTAAACCTAAACCTTAACCTATTCTCAATTCCCTAAACCTATGTCTTATAACATAAACCTAAACCTAAACCTAAACCTTAACTTATACCTATATCTTATAACCTAAACCTAAACCTAAACCTTAACCTATACCTAAACCTTAACCTAAACCTATAACCTTAACCTAAAACCTAAACCTATAACCTAAACCTAAATCAAAACATATAACCAAAACCAAAACCTATATCCTAAACCCGAACGCATTCTCAATTCCTATAACCCATAATCTAAACCTAAACCTAAACCTATAACCTATAACCTAAACCAAAACCTATAACCTAAACCAAAGCCAAAACCTATAGCCTAAACCCGAACCCATTCTCAAATCCAAAAACCTATAACCTAAACCGTTAACCTATAACCTAAATCAAAACCTATAACCTAAACCAAACCTAAACCTAAAACCAAAACCTAAAACCTAAACCTAAAATCTATAACCTAAATCAAAACATATAATCAAAGACAAATCCCAAAACCCAAACCTAAACCTAAACCTAAACCTAAAACATAAACCTAAACCTATAACCTAAACTCAAATCCCTAAACCTAAACCTAAACCTAATCCTATTACCTAAACTCAAATCCCTAAACCCTAACTTATAACCTAATCTAAACCTATACTTATAACCTAAAACTATTCTCAAATCCCAAAACCTATAACCTAAACCTAACCCTTCCCTAAACCTATAACCTATACTCAATCCCCTAAACCTAAACCTAGACCTAAACCTAAATCTATAGCCTAAACTCAAATCCCTAAACCTTAACCTATAACCTAACCCAAACCTTAACCTAAACCTTAACCTATAGCCTTAACCTAAACCCGTAACCTATAACCTAAACCTAAACCTAAAACCTAAATGTATTCTCAAATCCCTAAACCTAAACCTACACCTAATCCTAATCTGAACTCCCTAACCTAAACCTAAACCTAAACTTGATAACCCAAACCTAAACCCGATCCCGAACCCGAATCCGATTTTCTAAACCTAAACCTTAACCTATTCTCAATTCCCTAAACCTATAGCTTAAAACCTAAACTTAAACCTAAACCTTAACCTAAACGTTAACCTAAACCTATAACCTATAGCATAAACCTAAACCTAAACCTAAACCTGTAACCTATAACCTAAACCTAAACCTGTAACCTATAACCTAAATGTATTCTCAAATCCTTAAACCTAAATCTAAACCTTAACCTAAACCTATAACCTATAGCCTTAACCTAAACCTGTAACCTATAACCTAAACATAAACCTAAAACCTAAATGTATTCTCAAATCCCTAAACCTAAACCTACACCTAATCCTAATCTCAACTCCCTAATCTAAACCTAAACCTAAACTTAAAAAACAAAACCTAAACCTGATCTTGAACCCGAACCTAATTTCCTAAACCTAAACCTTAACCTATTCTCAATTCCCTAAACCTATAGCTTATAACCTAAACTTAAACCAGCTTATAACCTAAACTTAAACCTAAACATAAACCTTAACCTAAACCTATAACCTATAGCCTTAACCTAAACCTGTAACCTATAACCTAAATATAAACCTAAAACGTAAATGTATTCTCAAATCCCTAAACTTAAACCTACACCTAATCATAATCTCAACTCCCTAACCTAAACCTAAACCTAAACTTGAAAACTAAAACCTAAACCCGATCCCGAACCCGAACCCGATTTCCTAAACGTAAACCTTATACTATTCTCAATTCTCTAAACCTATTGCTTATAACCTAAACCGAAACCTAAACCTATACCTAAACCTAAACCTAAACCTAAACCTATAACCTATAACCTAAACATAAACCTAAAACCTAAAAATGTATTCTCAAATCCCTAAACCTAAACCTACACCTAATCCTAATCTAAACTCCCTAACCTAAACCTAAACCTAAACTTGATAACCCAAACCTAAACCCGATCCCGAACCCGAATCCGATTTTCTAAACCTAAACCTTAACCTATTCTCAATTCCCTAAACCCATTGCTTATAACCTAAACCGAAACCTAAACGTATACCTTAACCTAAATCTATAACCTATAACCTAAACATAAACCTATAACCTAAATGTATTCTCAACTCCCTAACCTAAACCTAAACCTAAACTTAAAAACTCAAACCTAAACGTGATCCCGAACCCGAACCCGATTTCCTAAACCTAAACCTTAACCTATTCTCAATTCCCTAAACCTATAGCTTAAAACCTAAACTTAAACCTAAACCTTAACCTAAACCTTAACCTAAACCTATAACCTATACCATAAACCTAAACCTAAACCTAAAACTGTAACCTATAACCAAAACCTAAACCCAAAACCTAAATGTATTCTCAAATCCTTAAACCTAAATCTAAACCTTAACCTAAACCTATAACCTATAGCCTTAACCTAAACCTGTAACCTATAACCTAAATATAAACCTAAAACCTAAATGTATTCTCAAATCCCTAAACCTAAACCTACACCTAATCCTAATCTCAACTCCCTAATCTAAACCTAAACCTAAACTTGAAAACCCAAACCTAAACCCGATCCTGAACCCGAACCCAAATTTCTAAACCTAAACCTTAACCTATTCTCAATTCCCTAAACCTATAGCTTATAACCTAAACTTAAACCTAAACATAAACCTTAACCTAAACCTATAACCTATAGCCTTAACCTAAACCTGTAACCTATAACCTAAATATAAACCTAAAACGTAAATGTATTCTCAAATCCCTAAACTTAAACCTACACCTAATCCTAATCTCAACTCCCTAACCTAAACCTAAACCTAAACTTGAAAACTAAAACCTAAACCCGATCCCGAACCCGAACCCGATTTCCTAAACGTAAACCTTATACTATTCTCAATTCTCTAAACCTATTGCTTATAACCTAAACCGAAACCTAAACCTATACCTAAACCTAAACCTAAACCTAAACCTATAACCTATAACCTATAACCTAAACATAAACCTAAAACCTAAAAATGTATTCTCAAATCCCTAAACCTAAACCTACACCTAATCCTAATCTAAACTCCCTAACCTAAACCTAAACCTAAACTTGATAACCCAAACCTAAACCCGATCCCGAACCCGAATCCGATTTTCTAAACCTAAACCTTAACCTACTCTCAATTCCCTAAACCCATTGCTTATAACCTAAACCGAAACCTAAACCTATACCTTAACCTAAATCTATAACCTATAACCTAAACATAAACCTAAAACCTAAATGTATTCTCAACTCCCTAACCTAAACCTAAACCTAAACTTAAAAACTCAAACCTAAACGTGATCCCGAACCCGAAACCGATTTCCTAAACCTAAACCTTAACCTATTCTCAATTTCCTAAACCTATAGCTTATAACCTAAACCTAAACCTAAACCTAAACATAAAACCTAAATGTATTCTCGAATCCTTAAACCTAAACCTACACCTAATCCTAATCTCAACTCCCTAACCTAAACCTAAACCTAAACTTGAAAACTCAAACCTAAACCCGATCCCGAACCCGAACCCGATTTCCTAAACCTAAACCTTAACATATTCTCAATTCCTTAAACCTATAGCTTAAAACCTAAACTTAAACCTAAACCTTAACCTAAACCTTAACCTAAACCTATAACCTATAGCATAAACCTAAACCTAAACCTAAACCTGTAACCTATAACATAAACCTAAACCCAAAACCTTAATGTATTCTCAAATCCTTAAACCTAAATCTATACCTTAACCTAAACCTATAACCTATAGCCTTAACCTAAACCTGTAACCTATAACCTAAATATAAACCTAAAACCTAAATGTATTCTCAAATCCCTAAACCTAAACCTACACGTAATCCTAATCTCAATTCCCTAATCTAAACCTAAACCTAAACTTGAAAACTAAAACCTAAACCTGATCCCGAACCCGAACCTGATTTCCTAAACCTAAACCTTAACCTATTCTCAATTCCCTAAACCTATAGCTTATAACCTAAACTTAAACCTAAACATAAACCTTAACCTAAACCTATGACCTATAGCCTTAACCTAAACCTGTAACCTATAACCTAAATATAAACCTAAAACCTAAATGTATTCTCAAATCCTTAAACTTAAACCTACACCTAATCCTAATCTCAACTCCCTAACCTAAACCTAAACCTAAACTTGAAAACTAAATCCTAAACCCGATCTCGAACCCGAACCCGATTTCCTAAACCTAAACCTATAACCTATAGCATAAACCTAAACCTAGACCTAAACCTGTAACCTATAACCTAAACCTAAAACCTAAATGTATTCTCAAATCCTTAAACCTAAACCTAAACCTTAACCGAAACCTATAACCTATAGCCTTAACCTAAACCTATAACCTATAACCTAAACCTAAACCTAAAACCTAAATGTATTCTCAAATCCCTAAACCTAAACCTATACCTAATCCTAATCTTAACTCCCTAACCTAAACCTAAACCTAAACTTGAAAATTCAAACCTAAACCCGATCCTGAATCCGAACCCGATTTCCTAAACGTAAACCTTATACTATTCTCAATTTCCTAAACCTATTGCTTATAACCTAAACCAAAACTTAAACTTATACCTAAACCTAAACCTAGAACCTATAACCTAAACATAAACCTAAAACCTAAAAATGTATTCTCGAATCCCTAAACCTAAACCTACACCTAATCCTAATCTAAACTCCCTAACCTAAACCTAAACCTAAACTTGATAACCCAAACCTAAACCCGATCCCGAACCCGAACCCGATTTTCTAAACCTAAACCTTAACCTATTCTCAATTCCCTAAACCTATTGCTTATAACCTAAACCGAAACCTAAACCTATACCTAAACCTAAACTTAAACCTATACCTATAACCTATAACCTATAACCTAAACCTAAACCTAAAACCTAAATGTATTCTCAAATCCCTAAACCCAAACCTACACCTAATCCTAATCTCAACTCCCTAACCTAAACCTAAACCTAAACTTGAAAACTCAAACCTAAACCCGATCCCGAACCCAAAACCGATTTCCTAAACCTAAACATTAATGTATTCTCAAATCTCTAAACTTAAACCTACACCTAATCCTAATCTCAACTCACTAACCTAAATCTAAACCTAAACATGAAAACCAAAACCTAAACCCTATCCTGAACCCGAACCCGATTTCCTAAACCTAAACCTTAACCTATTCTCAATTCCCTAAACCTATTACTTATAACCTAAACCTATACCTTAACCTAAACCTATAACCTATAACCTAAACATAAACCTAAAACCTAAATGTATTCTCAAATTCCTAAACCTAAACCTACACCTAATCCTAATCTCAACTCCCTAACCTAAACCTAAACCCGATCCCGAACCTATTGGAAGGGTTGAATGTACCATGCATGTGATAGAATAGAAGATATTTGTCCGGTAAACCAAGTATTTTAGTCTAAGTCCGTCTCTGTTGAGAGACAGAGAAGCATGCCCACCTGTCCACCTTTGCACATGTGTTATGGGCCTAAACTCTAAATGGTCGATGGGATGCAACACTCCATGATAACTCTTAGGGACCAATTTTCATCTTGATCCAAAACTTTGGTGGGCCATAGCAAAGAGAAATGCAAATTAAGGGAAGAAATTATTTTCTTTGGCCATGGCCACCAAAGTTTTGGATCAAGGTAAAAGTTAGGCCGTAAGAGGTTTCATAGGGTGCTGAATTACATGGACCATTCAGATTTTGGGATGACAATCACGTGATGAATTGGGCTATATATATAGTTTAGCTAGCAAATAACTTCTATTTTATCATGTGCATGTGATATCCAACCCTTCTAATACATGGTGTTGAATTTATTTTTTTTCAGGTGAAAGACAAAAAGAAAATTGTTGCTGATTTTTTTTCTTTTTTAATTTATGATGTTAAACTTATATGTATTTATGTGTGGATGAATGCAATGTGGATAAGATTGCTTATGTTTGGATGGATGTAGTTTATGTTTGGATGAATGTAGTTTATGTTGGATTTACGTAGTTTGGGTTTAGATGGATGTAGTATTTGTTTGGATGAATGTAGTTTATGCTGGATTTACATAGTTTAGGTTTAGATGGATGTGAATGTGAATATGATGAAATATATTATATAACAGGTGTATATCAGGAAGAATATGATGATGTAACAGGTGTATATTGACCCTCTTATAAGGGACGGTCCATGACAGTCCTTTTTAAGGACGGTCCGTGGCCATCCATTAAAGGCCCATGAGAGACGGACCATGACAGTCCTTTTTAAGGATGGTCCATGATCGCCCTTTTTAAGGCGGTCTATGGCCGTCCTTTTAAGAGACGGACCATGACATTTTTTTAAGGACGGTCCATGACCGCCTTTTAAAGGACAATCTATGGCCGTCCTTTAAGGCTCATTACGACGGTCTACTACGGTATATTGTAACAAGTGTATATTGACCCTCTTTTTAAGGACGGTCCATGACCGTCTTGTAAAGGCTCGTAAGAGACTGTCCAAGACCGTCCTTTTTAAGGACGGTTTACGACCGTCCTTTTTTCGTCAATAAAAATGACAGTTTTCAACCGTCCTTTAAGTAATACGACACGTCAAAATTTGACGGCCCTTGCGACGGTCCATGACCGTCCTTTTTGGTCATTTGAGACGGTTTTGGACCGTCCTTTTTTCGCAGTTTTGGCGTAGTGAATGCGGAAGTTCATTCCCCAATCCACTCTATTGAATGTCAATGATGAGGGTGGACTGGAGGATGAACTTCCATGAGAGAAAGGGCTATGGGTATATGACCTAAGGTTAAACACACAAAAGCACTCTCTTCTTTCTCTACCACCAACTAAAGACAAGCTCTCTATATATAGGCAAAAAGTTCCAACGGATATAAAACAGTCACATTTATGATAGAGTTCGATATCATCGAGTAGGTTCGATATAATCGAGCGTATACTCTCGATTGCATTGACTGGCCGCTTGATGGCACAAACTCAAATGTCATACGCTTTTAAAACATTTTGCCAGCTGGTCGAGGAAATCGAGATAGGTGTCGATATCATCGGATTTCGAACTCCGATAGTATTGATACGAGGTTCAATTCCTCGACATTTGAAAATGAGAGAGACTTGCTTTAAAATATTTCAAGTCAACAGATATGATTGAGGTACACTCGATATCATCAGAATTTGAATGTCGATGATATCGGTAGTCGGGTTGATGCATTGATAAATTCAAAGGATTTTCCAGTCAAGCTTGCTGGATAGTTTATGTCTATTTTCGATGCAATCAACTCGGCCTCGATATCATCAATATTTGAATATCGATTCTATCAAGTGACCCCTAATATAAGATAAAAACCACCTGAAAATATTGCTGATAAACTGTGTCCATGATCGATATCATCGAAGGCCTTCCGATATCATTAATTTTTGAATTCTGAGGATATTAAGGAGTACTTCGATGTATCGAAGGTCTTCATGATTTTTCATAGAAAAACAGGGACAAACTCTCTACTGTCGATTTTATCGAGTCAACTTTGATAGACTTGAGATATGAATATCGATGATATCGATAGGTATATCGACACATCGATAATTCCATCTAGATGTGTATGTGGTTGTTGGACATATTTTGTCCTCATTTCGATGATATCGTTTAGTCATCGAGGACATCGACAACGCATGTCGATAATATCGATCAGTATATCGATAAAATCGACAGAGCTAGAAAACTTAGAGATTTTTTGAATTTTAAAAAAGTTTTCTAACTCAAAACCCTATGACGTTCTAATTTGTTTTAAGGGTTTTAATCACCTGGTGTTTTAGGACAAGGGATGTGAGGCTTAGATTTACCCGTGTGAGTTCGTGCACACATCCTGTTGAGGTAAAAGCTTTCATCGATCTTCCTATAAGGCTCTGCGGTCTAGCTGACTCAACACTCACGCTAATTGACAAACCAGGCAGTTTCGCAAGGGTGATCTACCCTGGATTGAACCAAAAAGGATTTTAGATGATTATATTATCTTATTTTAATATTATGAAAAATAAATTATTATTGTTGTCATGTAAAATGCTGATTCAATACTCATAATTAATCTTATTTATTTTATTGAGTTGTATTGGTGTTCAAGTAGAATTTTCAATTTTAGAAATGATTTGACTCTACGAGCCGTCACATTCACACCCATATAAACTATTTTGTAGGGTTTGTATATGAAGAACCAGTTTGGGCAAGATTAAGGACTTTTCTTATTGCTTTATTTGAAGATTTCTTAAAATTCATTGCATTTTGTTATTATCATTATTATTTTTATTAATGTAATTAAAGATTCAAGAATTGATTAATGGATGTTATTTAATGACAATGATTATTATAATTTTAACTGCTCTGATTGCCTTGAAAATGCATGAAAATAATGTGGGTTGCGATCTATATTTTGTTTAAGTACAACTCGCAGTCATGGAATTCGGGTTTGGGCCTGGCCAACTCGAGTACCAAATTTCGGGGGCATGACAGATTAGTATCAGAGCCTAGGTTTTAGATTCTCAAAAGGACCTTAGATGTATGTTATACTAATGGTTAGATTAAGCTTAGGCTAGAATCAATTTGATGGCCTATGATAGAGATTGAATTAGAGATCCAAATATAGGATTCTTTACTTTTGTGATGAAAAGAAAATTAAAGTAAAATATGAACTTGGAAAACTTTTGTATATGTATGACATCAAATATGATACTATTTAGGCTTAACATTGAACTAACAACCAAAAACTAGACCCTAAGGAATTTTTAAGAATTTTTAGCCTACTACGGTAAATTTGACAACAATAGTAAGCAGAAAACACCTGAATTATCAAAATCATAACTAATTAATTATAACTCCGTTTAAGGCGATTCAAAATCTCAATTGTAGATTAACAAGGGTAGTTTTATATAAAAAAATAATACAAAAATATAATTCTAGGTTTCCCCTATACCGATTTTAATGTATGTGTATACTAGTTAGAAATCGTCTTCTTCTAGGCAGACCTAATTTTTTCGAATTGTAAGATTTTTTGTAAAATTTGGATTAAGCTGAAATTTTACAAAGTTATAATAGACTAATAGATGCATCATTATAAAAATGTTTAGACCAATCCGATACCTGAAAATACTAGAAACATTAGCAGGAACAATATCCTCAGAATCTTATTTATTTTGTACTACAACCTTGGTACATATCACAGCTCTTATTCTCTTGATCTTCTTATGTAAGTCTTTTAGACCATACAACCTTCCTTCCAATCCTACAAAATCTTTAACGTACTAAAAAGAAGGAAAAAAAATAGACCAATCCTATGTTTGAAACTATCAAATGCATCAAATGGAACAGAACCTTCAACATCAGAAATTTCTGCACTTCAACTTTGATATATATCTCAGTACCATCCCTATTGAACCATCGCATATACCAACCCAAGCCACCAAATCCTTCCTTGGAAATTCAATAAATATTTTGTGAAGGATATTTTCAACCGATCATAGATTATACTGGTAAACAATTCGAGTCATGTCACTTGATCATGAATGCGTGAACCTGATGCCTTTAGAGTGGATCACTTGCAAACAGAGTAGTTAGGACCTAAAGTATTTTTAAGTTGCTTTGGTTAGACCGACCATGATCACACTTCTACATCTCTACTGTTAAAATCATGCTACAACTATGGATATGAAGACCATGTTACATGTCTATGCACGACCCCTTCCTCTTCGTCAACAGTAAAATCAGGGACCCCCTAAGCAAGTCTATAGGCCACCTCTAAAAAATGGGTTGCCATCCATGCACCAAAGATTTGCACTACACTCTTCAGCACAACCATCATCTCGAGATAACCTTCACCATATTTAAAAAAGTGTCATGGTTGTAATCGAGGTCATAATAGTAAAGACACCCACAAGACATCTCAAGATCACTCTAACCATCCCACAACAGATCAAGTGAATAGGATGTGGATATTGTTATAAGAAAATTTGGACAGGGTCAAACAGGGTCAACCCTGAGCCATCCAACCCAATTAATAGGGCCTCGGAAGGAGAACATCATGTCAGGCACGAACGGACTTCTAGACTACGACCCTAGGTCAGGCAAGATGAATTCTCGTCCTCATCCTCATCTCCATCTGAAGAAGGTTGGTCGAGCCGAGGGCTCGTCCTTGTCCTCATCCGAAGGAGGTTGGCTGAGCCAAGGGCTAGTCCTCATCCACATCCTCATCATCATTCGAAGAAGGTTAGCTAAGCCGAGCTCTCGTCCTCGTCCTCGTCTTCATCCAATAAGTTTCTCAACCGCGAACTCAGATAGGAAGTGGATATTGTTATGGGGAAATTTGGACAGGGTCAAACAGGGTCGACCCCAAGCCATCTGACCTAATTAATAGGGCCTCGGAAGGAGAACATCATGTCGAACTTCTGGACTACAACCCTAGGTCGGGCAAGACGAGCTCTCATCCTCGTCCTCATCCTCATCTTCATCCGAAGAAGGTTGGTCGAGCTGAGGGCTCATCCTCGTCCTCATCCTCATTTTCATCTAAAGGAGGTTGGCTGAGCCAAGGGCTAGTCCTCATCCTCATCCTCATCCGAAGAAGGTTGGCTGAGCCGAGCTCTCGTCCTTGTCCTCATCTTCATCCAATAAGTTTCTCAACCGTGGACTCTAAGTACTGAGCTGGGAAACCAGTCCGAACGTGGACGTGGACGAAGATCACACCTAGAGATACGCTCCATTAAGACACAATGCGCTACACGATCCAAAGATTGTGGAGTATCTCCACAATTGTAATATCCGCTTGATTGAGTAGATCATGCCGAGATTGACAGAAACAATCCGCCTTACCCATAAGTATAAATACCAAGGGACCCCATTGCAACAGGTACGAAAAAACCCACACCCTCTCTCTACATGAGGCAACTTAGACCCAGATTCCCTAGCCTGACTTAGGCATCGGAGGGTCCCCTGTATAAGTCAGGGTCTCCTTTGCTCACCTTTCTGTGCAGGTCCATGGTTCATTTCGAGTTCGCAAGTATTAAGTGAAGGGTGGTCCAGATTTTGACCTCAACATTTTTTTGGCGCTGTCTGTGGGAATTTTTGACAAAAAGCTAAAAGGTTTTATCAGAAATGACGAGAGGAAAGAAGAAGGTTACAACAATTTTGCCCGAACCTAGTGGACAACATCAGTGTTCTTCGATGTTACATACTGAATCAGCCCCGATAGGGCCATCCCAGCAGACTTAGAGCCGAGGAGGAAAGTACAAGGTGTTACAAAATGAAGTCCAAATGCTGAAGGATGAAATCAGTCGAATGAAAGTGCAACAAAACCAGCAACCATCTCATAACATGGTGAAAGCCACCCTGGCACCCGAGGAACAACCGCAGCAAGTTAGCTCTCGGACTAGGGGGTCCTAGTCACAGTCCGCACGAGCTCCCAACCCTACGCAGATGCAGTGTCCCAAACCCAGTCCGCCCGAGTCCCAAAACCTGCTCGGGATGCGGAGCCATCCTATGTGTCCACAACTTCAGCTTTAGCCCTCACTGACCTCCGCCATCAGCTCGAGAGGAGAAGGAAGGGCAGAGCGCCCCAGGTGGCAGAGATCCCCCAAGAGACAGTAGCTAAGAATCAGAATCCTTAGGAGGCTCAGCTTAAGGAGCTCCATGACCAAACCAAGACATTGTAGAAGAATCAGTAGTTCGCGTCCATCCCAACTGCAGTCCAGGTGATGATGGAAGAGACTGATCCTCCCTTCACCTCATAAATCATGGATGAGGTGATGCCATAGAGGTTTAGGATGCCTCCAGTCATCCAATACTCTGGGTCTAGAGACCCGTCAGAACATGTGGAGTCCTACCATTCGTGGATGCAGATCCAGTCGACCACGGACACAATGATGTGCAGGGCCTTCTTGATAACCCTGTACGGGTCTACTCGGAGTTGGTATTGACAGCTTAAGCCAAACTCGATTGGCTTCTTTATGGAGCTCAGCAGATTATTCCTTACCCAGTTCATCTCTGGTAAGAAGAGTCGGAAGCCGACTACGCATCTATTCACCCTCAAGCAGGGGAACAAGGAGTCATTGAAGGACTTCATCGCCCGCTTCAATGAAGAGGCACTACTAATGGACGACTATGACGACAAGATGGCACTTTCTACCATGTTCAGCAGACTCAGGGAGGGGAAGTTTGTCTTCTCAATTAGGAAGAATCCATCGACTACTTTGTCCGAGCTCATCAGCAGAGCCCAAAAATACACCAATGTCGAGGAGTTCTCCAACTCCTGCAAGAATGTCCACGTTGCTAAACAATCATCCAAGGAGAAGAGACTGAAGAACGAAGAGCCTCAATCATTCAGCAAGAAGCCAGACGATCGAGCCTCTCGAGATTGCCGATCGAGCAAGAGTCCTGAGAGCAAGTTCCACTCCTACACCCCCCTCAACACATCTCCAGAACAGATCCTATTAGACATCAGGGATCAGAAACTCCTGCATTGGCTAGTTTTCATGAAGGTTAATGCACGACATCGAGATAAGCACAAGTATCGTCGTTTCCATCATGACCACAGTCACAATATGAGCAATTGCGTAGATCTCAAGGATGAGATCGAGACCCTCATCCGTAAGGGTCATCTGCAACGATACACCAAGGAAGAGAAGTTGGCTCGAAGAAAAGAGTAGCTAAGAAAAACTATGGAAGAGCCTGCCGAGATCCGCACCATCTATAGCGGTTCATCTGGTGGAGGTGACTCAAATAGGGCTCGCAAAGTCTACTCTTAGAGGTCGGACCCCGAGCATTATATCCACTTGGCTAAAAGGCCAAGGAAAGAACTTCGAGTGAGCCCCTTCAGTCTGACCTTTACAGAGGATGACGAGCGTGGAATTCAGCATCCACACGATGATGCCCTGGTGGTGACGATGACTATAGCTAACCATAAGGTCTACCTCATATTGGTCGACACTAGTAGCTTAGCCAACATCATTACTCTGAGGTGTTTGAGAGAATGGGGAATGATAGGTCGCGCCTCCAACCTGTGAAGAACCTCCTGCATGGCTTTGCCAGAGATAAGGTGATCTCCTAGGGAGCCATCTCCCTCCCTGTAACAGTAGAGGAAGGGCAGCTTCAGGTCACACTACTAGTCGACTTCCTCGTTGTGAACGTGCCATCGGTGCACAATGTTATATTGGGCCAACCTTCCCTTAATGTAATGAGGGCGGTCGTGTCCACTTATCACCTCATGATGAAGTTCCCTTAAGAGGGAGGAGTCGGCTACTTCTGAGGAGACCAGCGTGAAGCTTGGAGGTGTTATTCTACAGCAGTCACCGTTAATGTCCTCGACCCCAGAGCTCCTACAGAAGACTCCTCCATGGAGGACTTAGTGATTGTCCTACTCGAAGAAGCCGACCCGAGCAAAACTATTCAGCTCGGATCATCGCTAAATCCCGAGCAGCGGTCTTAGATGCTGGCTTTCTTACAGCAGTATAAAGACATCTTCGCCTAGTCACACAAGGACATGTTGGGCATCCCTCCCGAGGTTATGGTCCACAGGCTGAATGTGGACCCATATCACAGACCAGTGAAGCAAAAGAGGAGGACGTTCAACTTCGAGAGGTACACTGCCATAGCAGATGAAGTGTCGAAGCTCCTCACATCAGATTCATCAAGGAAGTATATTATCCAAACTGGATTGCGAACATGGTCCTTGTGAAGAAAGCCAACGGGAAGTGACAAGTCTATGTAAACTACTCAGACCTGAATAAGGCCTGCCCCAAGGACAGCTTCCCCTTGCCTCTGATCGATCAGCTAGTAGACATCATAGCCGAACACAAACTACTATTATAATGTCTCGAAAAAATTCGTACAATAACCCGAGTACCACCTCAGCCAGAAATCCTTAAGAACCATATTCTATAGAAATTAGATGAAAATTAATTAAGCACTAAACTGAATTAAGCAGTGGATTAGTTTGAACCACTATTTATACAAATGACAAGACCCAAAACCATCAAAATCGCTAACTTAACATTACTTAAAAACCTAGGAGAAATCCCAAAAGCCCGTTGCTCTTGGGAGCACATTGAAACACTGTATCGCACTTGAACCGCACGTCGAAAGTCCGATGATCACAAAATTATAGGATTATGACTATCTTATTGGGCTTGACAACCATCATAAAAACTAAGCCCAAATAATGTCCACAAATGTACAACTTGAGCCCTAAGCAAAGTGTGTGAGAAATGCGAATATCTTTAGAAAATGTAACGAAACTTAAGTAAATTGGGTCGTTTGCTTGTATGCGAAATTGAAGATTTCAAACCGTCAGTTTCTGACTGAACTTCACCATGGATCAGGAAAATTTCCCTGCACATATCAGTATACTTGTGGCCCTAATCAAGTGACAACGACCGTTGATCTGATACATGTCTTTCACAGTCGATCGGCCTATCCAATCGCGTTAAAACCACATCCTGACATAGATCCATCATTAGGGAACTTACCTTACACTATGAGTAGTGGACCTCCAGATGAACCCCATTCGTCAGAAACAGTCACCCTTTGGATGTAAATCAGGTATACCATGGCCCTAGGGCCATTTGCACCAGTTCTGGGCCTATATAAAGCCCTTAAACCACCCCATACCCATCCCATACGAATTTCCTCTAACCCTAGGAGAGAGAAGAGAGAAAGGAAGAGAAAAGAGTAGGGAGTGAGGTGAAATCCTTGGAGTTTGCTGCAGTGAATCTTTCCTGCTACTCAACGCACTGAATCGCCTTTACATCTAGCTAACCGATTCATTTCAACTACGATTTGGGTAAGAAATCCTAACCCTAATCTTTATTTAGAAAGCCAAATTGAGTAATCGAATAAATAGCTAACCTATTTCATGATTTAGGTAACCGTTGTTCTGTGTTTGGGAACGTAGGATTCGAACCGCGTCAGAATCATGTATTCCAATGAAAGGTGCGGACTATAAACATCTAGGTTATGGTTTTCAAGGCTTTCAATGTCAGCAATGATTTATGTCTAACTTGATTGCTGCCATATGATCTTAGTTACGATAAATTACACATATGTGAACTATGTTGAATATAAGATGTATTCCATGTGTTTGTTGAAATGTTCGAATGAGTATGAAATTCTGATTTGTGCTTGTCATGATTTCTAATCTAAGATCCATGTTTGTTATATGCTTTATAACTGATGTTGTGTAATGAATTGCTATAGTTCATGTTGTAACTAATCTAGTCTATGTATTTAGTAATGTGTAGTTTAAGTGTTTGATAAAATGTCTGAATGAGAAATTGTTGATGAATTATATTTAATAAGAGTATTGAGATAGGATTCTCAATTACCTTATCTATAGGTATAGTTTCCTTCATGTAACCTTAATTTTGACTATGCAATTTATGGATGGAATACAATATTTGGTAACAAGTTCATTGTGTTCGATGAAATGCTCAAATGAGAAGTTGTATTTGGAATATTTGTTAAATGCTGATATGCTTATCACATGTATCTATCTATTGCATCTGAGTAAGATTGGGACTACAACGTAGTCCAGGCAATCGGTAACAGTTCCCGTTCGAGTGGCCGAATTAGTCTCACCACATTTGATACGTTCGATGAATCCAGGTCATACGATGATTGTCGATAGTGGTTAGGCCATATGGAGTACTTATGAACTCCATGTTGATTAATTCAGCGTGCGCTCGTACCAATTGAACTTATCTAATAAACCGATTGGCCTATTATGTGTTTACCATGTATGGACACTACTGCTTGAATCTAAGGTACCACTTACTAATGTAAAGACCCGTTTCAACCATGGTACCACGATCCGCTAAGACTCATGAGCCGGGCATGGTAGTATGGGACACCATGGTCAAGTTGTCGGCCTACGCTGGGGTGACAAGCCTCTCTGTAGTGACCAATGAGCAACCTAAACTCGTGAGCCGAATACGGTGGTATGGGACACTATATTTGAGTTGTCAGCCTGCACTGAGGTGATGAGCCTCCCCGTAGTGACCTTAAGTATAAACTCTTGAATTTACCTATCCGTTACTTTTCATTAAGGGTGATGCCCTACAACTTGCCTATCGTATGTGATTAACTAGGATTGACGACCCTAGATGGATCCTTCGGTTTGGGTTAATGATATAAAAGGAGGTACCTTAGCTTCCCAAATCTGCTGTATGAATAAGCTTAATTAAGTACTTGGCTAACATGACCATGCACCGCATTGCATGTGCTTTGGCGAGGAAGTGCACGTTTAGGGAGTTTGTCATACGCGAATGGTTGAGGAAGTCGCTTGAGGGAGCTTTGTACAAGGGCATACATCATTACTGCATACCATCCATGCATTAACAAGAGTAGTTAGGGAATGATTGTTGTATTGCTTTATCATTACTACTTGATTGAATTGATAATATGTTAACCTTTACCTTATAGTACCACTGAGTTGATCACTCACTCCCACTCTGGGACGGTGTTTTAAAACACCAAACAGACTCTGGTTTAGATACAGGTGATGCCGAAGTCTATGCAGCTGAGCTGGACTTCATAGCTGAGGAGGAGGAATTCTCCTATGTTCAGCTGTCAGGCGGGTCTATATAGACCTCGTACTGATTCGACGGGATTACAGGGATACATGGATTAGTTGGACATGTACATTTTGATATTTTATAAATTTTGAAACAATACATGTTTATATTTAGCCCGGTATCATACTCATACTCTAGAAGTTGTGACACCCTTACATATATATGTGTGTGTGTGTGTGTTTCAGTCTTCCGCTTGCTAAGTTTTACTTATCTCTGGAATATGATATGTTGTTTTAGTATAATCTCACTCATGTCTAATACATTAATATGAACAACATTTAAACATCATTATCCATGTTGCATAAGTGATGTATTGAATCTCAGGAGTTAAGAGCTTTGCTTGACCCTCGAAATTCGGGGCGTTACAGCTATCCTTCCTGGAAGCTTATTCCAGGTACAATCATATCGTAATGCATCCTCCAGACAGGCAGAAGACGACCTTTATCACAGATAAAGGTCTCTATTATTACCAAGTCATGTCCTTTGGCCTAAAAAATGCTAAAACAACATATCAGAGACTCATGAACCAAATGTTTGTTAAGCAAATCAGTCGGACCATGGAGGTTTATGTTGACGATATGCTGGTGAAGAACGGCAAGGCATCCGACCATATTGCGGACCTTGATGAAACTTTCTCGATTCTTTGAGAGTACCGTATGAAGTTAAACCCCGCCAAGTGCGCGTTTGGAGTCGGCTCCGAAAAATTCCTCAGGTTTTAAGTCAGCCAAAAGGGCATTAGGCAAATCCCAAGAAGATCAAAGCGCTGCTTGACATGAGCTAACCTGGGACCAGAAAGGAAATCCAATACCTCACCGATCAGGTGGTGGCACTCAGTCGATTCATATCCAGAGCCACGGATAAGTGTCTCCCCTTCTTCCAAAAGTTGAAAGGTCATAAAAAGGCTGAGTGGACCCCGGAGTGCGAACAGGCGTTCCAGCGGCTGAAATAGTACATGGGCTCGCCACCCCTGCTATCTAAGCCAGAAGAGGGCGAGCCCCTATTCTATACCTGGCGGTCTCTGCCTTGGCCATCAGCTCTGCACTTATTAGAGACATTGGGGGTAGGCAGCACCCCGTCTACTATGTGAGCAAAGCAATGGTACCCACCGAGACCAGGTACCCGAGTATGGAGAAATTAGCACTTAGCTTAGTCTTCTCAGTACGGAGGCTACGTCCGTACTTCCAGGTGCATACTATTGTTTTCTTGACTGACTCCCCCCTCAGGTAAGTCCTTCAAAAGCCCGAGGTGTCAGGTCAACTGACCAAGTGGGTGATAGAACTTGAGGAGTTCGACATCCAATATCGTCTGAGAACTGTAATCAAGGGCTAAGCTGTGGCCAATTTCATAGCGGAGTTCACTACTCTGAATGTAGAGGTGATAGCCGTGGGCGCAGAGGAAGTTCCCATGGCCCCACCAGCTCTCCCGCATATCCAGGATGCGAAGTTGGACAGAGAACACAAATGGATTCTTTATGTGGACGGGTCATCTAATTCCAAGCGTGCCGGGGCAGGGATTATCATGGTCATGCCCGATTCAACCTCCATCCAATCCACTATCAGGCTCGGCTTCAAAGCCTCTAACAACAAAGCAAAGTACGAGGCCTTGTTGGGTAGATTCAGATTGGCGGCTAGTTTGGGGGTTCAGTCTCTTGAGGTATGATGTGATTCTTAACTCGTTGTGAACCACATCTCCACCGAGTATGAGGCTAAGGAGACTAGAATGGTAGCTTATCTTACCGAGGCCCGAAAGCTAATAGAAAAGTTCTGGAGCTACATCATCAATCAGATTCCTAGGACGAAGAACTCTTAGGCTGACGCCCTCGTAAAGCTAGCCTCGGCCACGGAAGGAAAGATTCTTAGGATCATTCCTATGGAATTTTTGGATAGTCCGAGCATCGATCAGGCTAATCAAGAAACAATCAATCCAGTGGAGACCACTCGGAGTTGGATGGACCCAATTTACAAGTACCTCACAACCAATGAGGTACCCCAAGACAGACTAGAGGCCTAGCATCTGAAGGTCAGAGTTGTACGATATATAGTTATGGACGGGATCCTGTACAATAAGGGGCATTCATAGCCCTACCTCAGGTGCCTCTGACTCGATGAAGCAGACTACATGATCCGAGAGACTCATGAGGGAATCTGTAAAAATCACTCCGATGGCTGTGCCTTAGCTCTAAAGATACTCCATCAGGGATACTTCTGGCCAACCCTTCGAGAAGACTCCAAGAACTATGTCCGGAGGTGTGATAAATATCAAAGGTTCGTTGCCATGTCGAGGCAGCTAGCAAAGGAGAAGACCCCTGTGAGCGGACCATGACCATTTTCTCAGTGGGGGATCGACATCATCGGGCCTCTGCCCACTGGAAAGAGACAGGTCCAATTCGCTATCATGGCGGTTGACTACTTCACCAAGTGGGCCGAGGCCAAGCCGTGGCGAAGATGACTTCGTTTGGAAAAATATTATCTGTCGGTTCAGGATCCCACACACCATTGTCTCCGACAACGGAAAGTAGTTTGATAATAACAGATTCTGAGGCATGTGTAAGGGGCTCAGCATTTCAAGTGCATACTCCTCACCTCATCACCAGTAGTCCAATGGACAGATAAAAGCCATGAACAAGGTCATCAAGCACCACCTTAAGACGAAGTTAGAAAAAGCTAAAGGTAATTGGACCGAGGAGCTCCCGTTTATCCTTTGGGCCTACATGACTACAGCTCAGTCGTCTACCGAGGAGACCCCATTTTCACTATCCTACGGCTCAGAGGCAATCATCTCAGTCGAGATCGGCCTCCCTATGGCTTGGATTAGAAACTATGAGGAGGACCTGAATGCCAAGCAAATTGCAACAAGTCTTGACTTGCTCAAAAAGGCCAGAGACGTCGCCAGACTCCAAGTCGTAGCTCAACATCAACAAGTGGCGCGATTCTACAATTCCAAGGTCAAGATGAGGTAATTTCGGCCAGGAGATCTGGTTCTCCGCCATGTCTTCTAAAATACAGCAAAACCGAGGGCTGGGACGCTCGGACCGAATTGGGAAGGGCCTTATTGCATGGTCAGATCAACGAAGACAAGCTCCTATCACCTGGAAGATCTTGAGGGGCGTCAGCTCCCTCACACCTAGAATGTCGAGCACTTAAAGATCTACTATCCATGAAAAACTACTGGTCATTCAAGGCCCTTAATAAATGTACGGCTCTGAGCTACTAACTTATTAAGGCTCTAAATAAAAGCATCTTTCCTTCTATATGGTCTACTCCTTCAGTTTATCTTCAACAAAAGAGTTGCCTCTCGTAAGTAGAGGAGAACTCAACGAACCGATCCCTTAAAGAAGGGATCGGCTCATTAATCCATGAAAAACTACATAAGGGTTACCTCTCATATGCAGAGACGAAACTCGTAGGTGAACAGATCCCTTAAGGGAGGGGTCAGCTCATCATATGTCAAGAACCTACAAAATGACTGTCACACGCCATTCGTGGAGAGTTAACCCCTCAAGGGGTTGGCTCTCAACATCGACAAATCATTATGCAGTAATCAACATATAAAATTATGCCCCTTGAGCAAGGGTCAAATGATCAAAATAAAAAATCATTATCCATCCAAAAATTAACATCCCATGTAAAAAAAAGTATTTCACTCCCTCCAAGCAGAGGGACCAGCTACCGAGCTAGGGGGCTGAACATCAGGATTGGCCTCGGTGGCAATTAGGGCATTCTCGGGCTCAACAATAGAGGGTTCAGCATCCTCGACCTCGTCCACAACTAGAGCGTTGATGTTGATGCCCGGGTGGAGCTTTCGGACCTTAACAAGGCAGGTATCGAAGCTAGTATTGTAGCCGAAGAGATACAGTTTGTCCAACTCTTCGACCCTCTCCAACGACACCTTATAAGCTTCCACTGCCCGGGCAGCTTGTAAGGCCCCTTGAGTTTCGAGCACCCCTCGCTGCTTCTCCAGCTCCACAATAGCCCAAGCCTCGAGGACCATCCTCTGCTAAATCAACCCATCGGTAGCATCATGCTTCTCCCTCCTGAGGTCATCCACGAGTTTCACGCTCTCCCCCTCCAAGTGTTCAACAGAGGTTTCCAGGCGCTCGATGACCTCCCGCAGGCGCATGACTTTCGGGTCGGTCACATCCAAGCAAGCTCGAAGTTAGTTGACCTCACCCTAGAGCATTAGCTCCCTTGCTCGGCCCTCATCCACAACCCTCTTCAGCTCCTCCCATTCGTTAGCTGAAGCCTCCAGAAGCCTAACAAGCTCAGCCTTCTCTGCCTCGAGCTAGGCCTTCTTCGCCTCGAGTCGGTCCATCTCCTTCAACCTTTCCTTGACCTCCACCATCATCGGCAGTGACTAGTAGCAGACCGCTACGTAGTAGTTCATGAACTTGGTGTAGTTGGGGGAGAGGATGCTGGCTATACTTGACTCTAGTACATGCTTGGCCGCCCAATCATTTAATAAAGCCATGTGGTAACCAAGAGGGAAGACCTTTAAAGGAGTGGGCTCGGTAACTCCTCTGACTCTGTTAGCTCTTTGAGCTTAAGCTGTAGCCTCGAGCATGGTAGTGTATTTGACCAGGGCGTCAATTCTGTCGGCTAGGAAGTCGACCTTGATAGTAGTGAGGTGAGCTGCTGAACGAGCGGGGGCGTCAACATCGGGAGTCTCCTCAACAACTTCTCCCCCTATCCCAGGGGGGCTAGCAGGGAGTGGGGGTGGAACCTCGGAGGCTCGACTCTCTAGAGTCAGAGTCTAGATGGTGATAGGCTCAGCTTCGACAGGGGCCTCTGGGGCTTGTGCTTCAGGGGCAGGGGTCGAGGCTGGGATGGGCACGGCTTCAGCTAGGGTGGGCGCAGCTTCAACCGGGGCAAGCCCGGCTTCGAAAGTCTTCCTCTTCTTCCCCGTCACCTTGGTCCTCGGATCATTAGCGAGGACCATGCTCATAGGAGGGTGCGGTACCACTGGCCTCTTTCTTTTCAAGCCGCCTGCTTCCATTCCTACCCGAAAAGAAACAAAATCAGCCTAAGTGAAATCTACATAAGAATAACAGACAGTCTCCGAGGACCTTACCCTACTTACCCAGAGCAAAGGGAGTAGGCTGGAATGTGCAAAAACCAGATGACACTAGGTTCTCCCCGTTGATGAGTTCGAACCAAGAGCATTGCTCTTCGGTGAGCACTCTGGCTCTAGCTACTTGGTTCTACTGGAGAGGATTGAGATTAGGAGCCCCTTTTGGTTGGACTACAGGCAGAAGAAAAGCACCAGTTAGAACACAAAAGAAAAGTCAGACATACAGAGTGCGATAAAATGAAAAATGATCGACCTGGGTTAGAGAACTTGGTAAGGACCCAGGCCCGAAGTCTGCCCAACTCAGAGACCGGGGCCTCCCACTCTCCCGAGGCCCAAAACCACTTCCCCTTCCAATCTTTGTTGGAAGTAAGGAGTCAGGTTACCAAACTCGGGTTAAATGGGGGTCTGACAAAGAAGTAATACTAGGATGGCTCGTTCCTATCATACTTAGCCACGTACAAGTATAAGAACTCGTCCGGCGTCAGCCTCTGATTCTTCACCTGGTGCCAAATGAGGAATATGGAGACTAAGATTCACCAGGCATTCGGGACCAGCTAGCCCAGGGCCACTTTTAGTTGTGTAGTTAGCTCGCGCACAAATGGTTGGATGGAAAGTTGGAGCTCGCATTGAAGGGCACCAGTGAATATAGCAATCTCCCCCTTAGCAGGAAGGCCAACTTGATCGGTGGGAGAAGGAGCTTGGATGTGCACCGAATCCGAGATCTGGTAGTCTTCACAAATCTGAGCCATCTCGGACTCGACCAAAACCAAGCCCCCGGGGACCAATGGCTTTGGTCTGCCTCCCGATGGGCCTGCCTTCGACCATCTCGCAGGATCTCTAAGTGCCCTCTTCGGCCTCTTACCTCGGCTTTCAGTCCTCAGACCCGCAACTCTCTGGGTCGATGGGTTAAGCAGTATGGCCTAAAAGGGGCCTTCAGAGTTCTTGGGCCTTGAGTCGGGGGTCCCCGATTCAGACTCGGCCTCCGCTCCTTGGACCTCCTCAACTTCATTAGAGTTGCTCAACATTGTAAAAGAAAAAGTCTAAATGGTGGAAGACTCACTACGCTGAAGGCAGTTCACTCCGACAGAAAATCTCTCTACTCCGACAGCTTCCACCGAGTGAAATCCCTTCTTCAGCTATCGGAAACCCTTCATCCGGTGAGGAAAAACCTCTTTCCGGCAAAGGTGATTCGAAAAGAGTAAGGGAACAGGAAGCGAGAAAGCTAGAATGTAGGAGAAGGAGAATGTAAATGAGAGCGAGGGGGCTTTATATAACTCCCATCGCTCAGCGTCATCATTGCGGACAGCTGTTCCCAAAGTCAAAGCATCTCAGCACCGTCACCAGGGGACACATGGAGGGAATTGATAAGCTCGAGTCCGCATTTCCAGGTCCAAGTCTCATCATCATTAAAAGCTATTTATGGCGCAAGTGGCCTCTCGCCTCTTTATGACCTCGTGGGATCGCTTCCTCTGTTCCGCTGATTACAAATCGTAACTATCACCACATGTCCTTTGTTTAGAGGCTGTAATCTAAAGAGTCATAACTGTCGTACTGCACACGTAACCCAAATCATAATTTTCACAGTGATTACATTCCAATCATCCCAACCGTGATCATGAGCAGAGACGTGGAGGCTCGCCTCGTTTCCCCAGGCATTTACTCTCTAAGTCCGAGCTCAAACTAAGAGAGTAGGGGGCTTTTATTATGGGGAAATTTGGACAGGGTCAAACAGGGTCGACCCTGAGCCATCCGACCCAATTAATAGGGCCTCGGAAGGAGAACATCATGTCGGGTGCGAACGGACTTCTGGACTACAACCCTAGGCTGGGTAAAACGAGTCCTCGTCCTCATCCTCATCCTCATCCTCATCTTCATCTAAAGAAGGTTGGTCGAGCCGAGGGCTCGTCCTCATCCTCATCCTCATTTTCATCCAAAGGAGGTTGGCCGAGCTAAGGGCTAGTCCTCGTCCTCATCCTCATCCTCATCCGAAGAAGGTTAGCCGAGCCGAGCTCTCGCCCTCTCCTCGTCTTCATCTAATAAGTTTCCTAGCTGCGGACTCGGATAGGACGAGGTCCGAGCCCGGATGAAGATACACTCTGAGTACTGAGCTGGGAAACCAGTCCGAATGTGGACGTGGCCGAAGATCATGCCTAGAGATTCGCTTCATTAAGACATGATGTGCTACACGATCCAAAGATTGTGGAGTATCTCCACGATTATAATTTCCGCTTGATTGAGTAGATCATGCCGAGATTGACAGACACAATCCACCTTACCCACAGGTATAAATACCGGGGGACCCCATTACAACAGATTTGAAAAATCTCGTACCCTCTCTCTACGTGACGCAACTTAGACCCAGATTCCCTAGTCTAACTTAGGCATAGGAGGGTCCCCTGTATAAGCCACGGTCTCCTTTGCTCACCTTTCTATGCAGGTCCAGGATCAGTTTCGAGTTCATAAGCATTGAGTGGAGGGTGGTCCAGATTTTGACCTCAACAGATATCACCGATCCTCACACTAGTAACCACAACACTCGAAGTTAGCCACAACATTCGTAATTGCAACCGCAACCCTTAAAGACTCAACTGCAACACCATGTTTCTCCATGGCCATACCAAGTATCTTAGCAACAACATCCGTCGTACCCATCACATTGTAGTCACGTCAAGGACCACTTCGACAATCTCAACAGCTACCTCCACCACATCAATGATGACAACAAAATCAAAGACCTCCATGACATTGACGTCAACCCGTGATTGTGTTGACGCACTACCAGAAGAGAATAGGTTTCTACCAATAATTTCATAACACCATCACCTAAAGAGACACCACAACTAAAGTAAATGTCAGTACAAACTACATTATTCGTAGACCCCCACGCAATTTTAGTTTAGGCATTAGCATAATAAATTTCAAGGACGGAATTTTTGTTATAGAGGGTAGAATGTAACAACCCATCTATTTTTAATAGTGGAACTATATCCCATTTTTTCCCTTTAGTGTGGCCCACTTAAGCCTTGAATCTACCTCATTTCTTGGCCTATGTCCTAATATCATCCAGCAAGACAGATGGACGGAGTAGATTTTTCACATCATCTTTGTGGATCCCACCATGTTAAATATGAAATTTAAAAAAAAAAAGGTAAAGAAAGTGATGTACATCAGCACGTCACTCCTCTCACGTAACCAACCCCAACTCCCTTCTCGATTTTCTCTCTCCTCTCCATCCTTCTTCTTCACAGTGCCAAACGTCCACATGACTGGACCCAGTCTTGCATGTAGTCTTGCACATGGGACCCACCTCACCAATCTGAACCATCCATTACATTCAGACTCCAGAGAGAGTTCGGCGAGAGAATTTGAGAATGAGGGAGAGAGGGTGTGAACTCCACACAGCATTCGAATTGACTCATTGCCATAGGGTTCAATCGATGCACCACTGACTTCAACGCCTTACATCAGTCATCTATCAAGTAAGCTTCCCTCCCAAGTTTCCTATTTAGGAATCAATTTAGAGTTGTAGTTCATAAGCCTTGACTCATTGAGTCGACTCACCAAGTTGACTCAGTGAGTCGATGTATTGATATAGTTGGATTCGAGTTTATAATATATAAATTTTAGGATAATAGAAGTATAATTAGTATGTGTGTTTTCTTGTAGAGATCTCTAGCACTTCATATAAAAATGCTCACCAAGTGGTGTTATGTTGAATTGAGTTGAACTGGATCTAACTGGACCGAATGGACCCCATTTATATCGATCTGAGATCTTCTAGCCTAATCTAACCATACATGGGATCTGTCACACTAAATTAGGTAGGTGATCTTCCCTATTGAAAATTTTAAGTTAACAAATCGATTGATTTGATTAGTTATTATGTATTAAATTTATTTAATCATTATCATTAGTTGCATATTATTTTATTTAATTATTGGTTGCATATTGTAGAGATAATTTATTTGAGTTATTAATTGGCTTCATTTTATTTAATGTGGCATGTTTAAATTACAATTATTTCATTTATTATTACATGATGAAGAATGTATTTCAATTTAAAGGTGCTTTGTCTCCAAAGGATCACTATGTTATTTGTTTATGCGTGCTCTACCCAAGATCATACTTGAAAGGATCGGCAAAATATGGTTGTTCTGCCCAGGGTCATACCCGAAAGGATCAGTACGGGTGCTTTGCCCTGGGCGATTCCCTAAAACAATCAACACACACGGGGGCTCTGCCCTGGGTATTGTAAAAGTTAATTCACCAGGTGCTCTGCCGAGAGTCATTCCCTAAAAGGATGAACACTGGTGCTCTACCGAGGGTCATTCCCTAAAACAATCACATGGGTGCTCTGCCTTGGATTGAACCAAAAAGGATTTTATATGAATTTATTATCTTATTTTGATATTATGAAAAATAAATTGTTATTGTTGACATGTAAAATGCCGATTCAATACTCGTAATTAATCTTATTTATTTTATTGAGTTATATTGGTGTTAAAATATAATTTTCAATTTTGAAAATAATTTGACCCTACGAGCAGTCGCGCTCACACCCGTATAGACTATTTTGCAGAGTTTGTATATGAAGAACCGATTGGGCAAGGTTAAGGACTTTTCATATTGCTTTATTTGAAGATTTCTTAAAATTCAATGCGTTTTGTTATTATCATTATTATTTTTATTAATGTAATTAAAGATTTAAGATTTGATTAGTGGACGTTATTTAATGACAATGATTATTATAATTTTAGTTGCTCTGATTCCTTGAAAATGCATGAAAATAATATGGGTTGCGATATATATTTTGTTTAAGTACAACTCACAGTCTTAGAATTCGGATTCGAGCCTGGCCAACTTGGGTACCAAATTTTGGAGTGTGACACATAAGAACATACATATAATATACTTCATTGGATAAAGATTTCAAAATAAAATTTTTATAATTATTTTCATCTACTACTTTAGTTTTATTTTTTTGGGGGGGTGTAAGACCTGTACCCTAGTCCGTACCATTCCGTATGCTTCCGCGGTCCTTCCGGTCGAATTCTGGCAATTCTCGACTCGTATCCAACATTTGCGCACGATCCTAAGCCAAGTCCCGCATACCAAAGTCAGCTCGAACTGAAACCTGTACCTTGGCGACCGCACCGTTGTCGCGGTTCCAACGTCGTGACTTGCGCACTGAACCGATACCTAGGGTAGAAGATGTGGGCTTGTGTTCAATTCAAAGAAAACGCCGTGCGTTGTGAATTTCAAGGGAATCTCTACGTCATGTCTCATCAATCAATCAATGTCAAGTACAACCATACCTTAAGTACAAGCCCCATCCCTCCCTTTTCGAAAGTCAACTCTCTCTCTCCCCTCACCATCCCTCTTTTACCCCATTTTCAACCACAACCATACCTCCCATCACCTTTTTCTTACAACCACCACATCACCCATCCTTATCATCCCATCATTTCTCTCTCTCCCTCATTTCTCAAAAATCTCTCCCAAGCAACATCCCACGTCCAACCTCCCTCTCTCCCAAACCACAAGTATGGCCCACCCTCTCATCTCTCATCCACACCATCAAAATCCCATCAACCACCATCAAAAGTGAAGGCAAGGAGCATAGAAGGCTAAGGGAGCAAGGAGGAGGCCTAGAGGTGGGTGATCTTTGAGTTTCTACTGTTGATTTCATGATTTGAGGGTGCACTGGTTGGTGGGAACCATTTCGATGTATGTGATGTATCAATAGAGGGCCCATAGTGGCGGGGTCCCTCTTTTCTTTCATCGTATCTCTCTCTCTCTCTCTCTCTCTCTCTCTCTCTCTCTCTCTCTCTCTCTCTCTCGCTCTCTCTCTCTTTCCTTTCCCTAAAATGAAGTGGGCCCCACCAAATCATGTTAAATCCACTCCATTCATCAATGGTGTGGCCCACCACATTTTAGGTGAAATCCATCATCCATTTATGGGATGGTGGGAAGTCCCACAAACTGTATATAATATATTATATTTATTTTATATTAATACTATATATATATGTGCATGGTGGTGGGCCACGTACATGTGGGACCCACCATGGTGCATGTGTTGTATCAACACTGTCCAGCGTCCAAGGACGTTGGATGTGCAGCCGTGGGCATGGTGTGGCTAACAGTGAAGTGTAAACTGACATGGGGTGTACTAGGCTTGGGGTGGACCACCCATGCAGGCCCCACATTGATGTATGTACTCAATCCAAGTCGTCCATCCTTTTCTTCAAGCCATTTTAAGCATTGAGGTAAATTTTGGGACCAATCCAATTCTTGGGCGGGCCATACCATAGAGAATAGCGGTAATACCGTTAAATCCCACATTGAATCTTCTATTCGCCTAAAACACATTACATATTGGTCTCCTTTGGTCGATCATGGGTCGTAGAATCTAATGGCTGGGTCGGATCGAACTGATGTGGGCCCTACCACGGAAAAACCATAGAAAAACTGATTTTTAAAAAAAAAACAAAAACAACAGGCAGCGCTGACGCTGCTGCTGCAAACGCAGGTAGCGCCTGCACCTGACGGATGGGCGGATTGGGTTGGGCCATGGGTCCCAGCCATAGAGCCCACCATGATGTGTTTGAACATCAACACCGTACATTTTGATGGGCCCCTTCTGATCAGGGGCTACCCCAAAAATCAGCCATATCTGCCACTCAGGTGGCCCACATCACTAGGAATAGTGGGTTGAAAATCTGCCATTGAAACCCTTTTTAGGTGTCCAGAAGTTTTGGATTATTATGAAATTTGTTTTCCAACTTCATCTGGGTCTGTATGACCTCATCAACGGACTAGATGGCAGATAAACATCACCGTGGGTCCCAGGTCCACGTGACCTTATGAACAGGTGGGTGGTAGATAAACATCACAGTGGGCCCTTGGTCAGTTTGGATGGCAAATAAACATTCGATGGGCCCCAGGTCTGCATGACCCTATCAACAGTTTAGATGGCAGATAAATATCATGGTAGGCCCCATGTATATGTTGGATGGCAAATACATATCACAGTGGGCCCAGGTCTACGTGACCTTATGAACAGATTGGATGCAAATAAACAGTACAGTGGACCCCCAGGTCTACGTGACCTTATGAACAAATTGGATGCAAATAAACAGTACAGTGGGCCCATAGGTCCACGTGACCTTTAAACAGGTTGGATGCAAATAAATATTATGGTGGGCCCCTAGGCCTGCATGACCCTATCAACAGATTGGGTGGAAAATAAACATTTCGGTGGGCCTTAGGTTAGGTGGGAAATAAACATTATGGGTGGGTCCTACTTGGGACCCACTTGTGTATGAATTGTGTCCACACCTTTCATCAGTGTGGACCTCCACCATGAAGTATGTGATTTATCTATGCCTTCCATCCCTATGGGACCTACCATGATGCATATGTTTCATCCAAACCGTCCAATCATTTTGGAGGTTATTTTAAGGCCATGTGATAAGGCCCATCTTAGTGTGTTTGTGGGCCGTCCGTTAAGGCCCACCTTGATACATACAAGGCCCACTTTAATTTGTATAAGGCCCATATTATGAGGCCCATTGTAATGTATGCAAGACCCATTGCAATGTACGTAAGGCCCATTGGTGTGACCCATTGATACGGCCCACTTGATGAATATAAGGCCCATATGATACGGCCCAATTGATGTATTTAAGGCCTAATGGGGCGCAATTAGGTCCATTGCAATGCGTGATTCCTATGTGGTTTATATAATGATGTTTATAACAGGTAGTGCCTTAGGAACAATGATGGTTAGAGGCCCACATTGTAAGGATGATGTCAGTTCAATGTCCGCATTGTCACTCTCCCTAGGGCCCATTAATAGGCCCATACTTGCAGTGTGTAGGCCGTCAAGGCCCATCTTCGTTTTGATCAGAGCCCATCACCACATAACATGTATAGCATAGATCCATGATTCATGATCATACGCATCATATGTATGCCTGATATGAGAAGTGACTGATCATAGCATATGCCTTCGAGTAGATCGTTTATGGGCTCCCTGATAGGCGGAGTCGCCCCACATGAGCACTCAGTACACGCAGGATTGTTGCATGTCTGATAGTATGATTCACGCACTTGCATTTGTGTGATTGTGATTATTGTAAGCCCTAGTGACACCAGGGCCATAGCCTCCACAGACACATCGTGGGTGGCTGGATTGGATACTGAAAATATTGTTACTAAGCATCGGGACACCATAGATGTCCCTAGATGAAAATTCCTAAACCCGATGGTACCAGAGGATGATTTCAACGTCGAGACCGAGTGGATTTATGAGCGCACGAGGGCCAAAAACCAGGAGGCTGCGTCTCCTACTATGTCGTGGTCGGTTGGAAAGGGGTGTGGCCTTACTCGCCCGAGGGAAGGGGGTAATACTAGGCTGAGTTTGACCGCTCGTGAATGGGTCCGCTATCGACATGTCGGATAGGTATTGGCAAACTATTGGCCAGGCGGATAGTGAGGTTTCTTACGCTCACTTGGACTGTGCGGCTAGGAGAGCAGTAGTGCCACTTGGAGTGTACTAAACCCCGGTGATTATCCAGAATGAGAACTGTACTGATATATGATGAGGATTAACATGCTTGAGTTACATCTCGCATCGCATAGCCGTGTTATGGCTGATAGCATTCATATCTTGCACCGCATAGCCTTGGTACGACTGATTGCATTTATGTACTCGTCACCATGATTCTGCATTACTCTGACCTTGCATTCTAAGCACGCTTATATTACGCACACACTTATACCACCCTCTAAGCTTTCTATAAGCTTATGCACGATTGATGCGTGCAGGTGATGCCAGGACGCAGCCATAGTATAGGAGCAGCAGGAGTGTGCAGTCGAGTTTTTGGAGTTTCCGTTATTTTCGTTATATTGTATTTTTTTTTCACACGCCTTGTACTTAAAAGTTTTTTATCATAGTGAATTTTGTGATGGTGTTCTTGTGGTTATTATTCGTGGGTTATGCTTATGGTTATGCTCATTATGAATCAAATTGATATTAAAAATCCTCCTTGTAGGATCCCAAGATTGAAACCTGGTAAATGGGTGCCGGGAACTGAGAATGGGGTTCTACGAAGGCTGTAGGTGCCAGATTCGGTGATCGAGAATTTTGTGAGCCCTATTTCTGAGTTCGAGGCATGATAGAAGTTGGTATCAGAGCATAACTTGGGAATAACCGATAACAGCATCACATGTTTGCTATGAGTTGGGGCGATTAGGTTCCGAGTGCGAAACCTTCCGATTGAGTTCCCTAACGTGCGATTCTCAAGGTTGATGGGCGTCCTTATTCTTCTTATAAGACATGCCGCATAGGTGAGTGACCCGATCGACTCCCGCTCCACCACCTGAGGCTCCAGCTTTACCCCCTACACCTCCCGTTCCACTGTTAGAGATCCCTGCTCCCCTGCCTGATGATGACGTTCCTCCACCCGATGCCGGTGCGGATCCGACCGTGCCTATGAGTGCCTCGCAGTTACAGCAGATGTTGTAGGCTATGACTGTTGCACTTCAGGGGCAGGGCAGGGGCCCAGTTATTTCTCCAGCCCAGGCCGAGCAGGAGCCTGCGAGCGCCCTTCTTCGAGAGTTCCGACAGCTCGATCCTCCGCGTTTCCAGGGTGAGCCAGATCCGACTGCAGCCGAGAGATGGCGCTCCGATGTGAAGAAGATCTTCGATACCATGTCATGTACGACTGAGCAGCAAGTCCGATTGGCTGTATTTCTTCTCTAGGGAGAGGCCGAGCACTGGTGGACCTCTATTACCCGTGTTGTAGGACCTGATTATATCTAGACATGGGAGGACTTTATCGACCGATTCGAGGAGCAATACTTCCCCGACCATATCCGTCGTCAGAGAACGTTAGAGTTCGAGACCCTAGTGTAGGGGGACATGACCACGGCGCAGTACGTGGCCCGTTTTGTGGCGCTATTGAGGTTTGTGCCATATATGGTTGATGATGAGGGCCGAAAGGCCCGCCGTTTCGAGAACGGCTTATGTTACGGTCTTCGAGGTCATGTGATTGGGCATGAGCTCCCGACCTTTCAAGCAGTAGTGCAGAGGGCTCAGATTTACAAGACTGAGTAGGCCAGCTCGTAGAGCGATCGAGATCAAAGGGGTCAGAATCGAAAGAGGCGGCCCCCTCTAGTAGCTCCCAGCAGCATCGACGGCCACAGAGGTATAGGAATGACCCACCTGCTAGAGCACCAGCAGCCCTAGCAACACCTCTAGTGCCACCTTAGCAGCCGTTTACAGGGACTTTTTTTGGATGCGGTGGGACAAGGCACCACCTGTCTGAGTGCCCTCGCCCTCATCTGCAGCAGTCAAGAGGGCCACAGCAGCCTCCAGCACAGCAGCAACCCCATTAGCAGCGACCGCAGCCACCTTAGTCGTCGAGGCCCCAGCAGCAGCAGAGATAGCAGTACAGGCCACCGCAAAGGCAGAAGCAGCACCAGGGACCTCAGAGGGGACAGGCACCTCTCCAGCCAGCTCAGGCTAGGTTCTACGTGGCTCAGAAGGATCTATAGTCATCTGGAGGAGTCATTGAGGATATTCTTTCCGTCTCCGCATATATCGCACGTGTACTGTTTGATTCCGGTGCATCGCATTCATTCATGTCTAAGGATTTTTGTCATTCAACTAGATTGTCAACAGAGTCTACTCGCAAGGGATTGACCGTATCAACGCCCTTAGGGAAGACCACAGTATTGGGCCATTTCTGTTCATCTTGCCTGGTTCTGGTCGGTGATATCTTTTTACCTGCCGATTTATTTGTGTTACCGATGTCAGATTTTGACATCATCCTAGGCATAGATTGGCTTGCCGAGTACCATGTCGTGTTGGACTGTTCCGCAAGAACTGTCACATTCTTTATACCTGGCTTGCCACAGTTTCAGTTCATCGCCGAGCCTAGAGGAGAGCCGTTGTCATGCTTGATGTCCTGCACTGTCGAGGAGTGTATTACCATTTATATTGATCAGTGGTCGGTTGTTTGCGATTTTTCCGACATCTTCTAGGAGATTCCGAGATTGCCACCGCACCGTCATATTGAGTTTCAGATAGATCTTGTGCCTGGTACCTTGCCTATCTCGAAGGCCCCGTACCGTATGGCACCGATGGAGTTGCATGAGTTGCAGCGGCAGTTGGACGAGTTACGCGAGCTAGGATGAGTTACGTGAGTTAGTATTCATTCGTCCAAGCAATTCACCTTGGGGAGCGCCGCTACTCTTCGTTAGGAAGAAGGACGGCTCGTTGAGGCTCTGTGTGGACTACCGCGAGCTCAACCAGGTCACGATAAAAAATAAGTACCCGCTCCCGAGGATAGATGACTTATTTGATCAGTTGCAGGGTGTACAGTTCTTTTCAAAGATTGACCTGTGTTCCGGTTATCATTAGATTCGAGTCCGAGAGGAGGACATCCCGAAGACAGCTTTCAAGATGCGTTACGGTCATTTTGAGTTTCAAGTCATGTCCTTTGGGCTAACCAATGCACCCGCGGTCTTTATACAGTTGATGAATGAGGTCTTCCATCCATATCTCAATCAGTTTGTGGTGGTCTTCATCGACGACATTCTGATATATTCGAGGACCCGTGAGGACCATATGTAGCATCTGGAGATCGCTTTGCAGACCCTCCGTGCCCACCAACTATATGCGAAGCTGGAGAAGTGCGAGTTCTGGCAGGAGGAGGTGAGATTCCTCGGTCACGTGGTGACGAGGGAGGGTGTCACAGTGGACCCCTCAAAGGTTGAGGTAGTGCGTCAGTGGGGCCAGCCCATTACTGCGTCTGAGATCCACAGTTTCCTTAGTTTAGCGGGATACTATTGACGTTTCATTGAGGGCTTCTCCCGTATTGCAGCCCCATTGACAAGGTTGACTCGAAAGGGCACAGATTTTGTTTGGAGTGACGCCTGTGAGCAAGCATTTATGGAGTTGAAGGACCGTCTAACGTCTGCTCCTGTCCTTACTCTTCCCTCTGAGAGTGATGGATTTGTTGTATTTACCGATGCCTCACGTATTGGTTTAGGTACTGTCCTGATGCAGAACGGCAGGCCTGTAGCCTTCGCGTCTCATCAGCTTAAGGTCTATGAGCTGAACTACCCCACGCATGATTTGGAGCTGGCAACAGTTGTCTTCGCACTGGAGGTGTGGAGACACTATCTCTATAGGGTTAAGTTCGAGTTCTTCTCCAACCACGAGAGCTTAAAGTATCTATTCTCTCAGTCTGAGCTGAACATGAGACAGAGACGCTAGATGGAGCTTCTGAAGGACTATGATTTTGACCTCCAGTACCACCCAAGCAAGGCGAATATGGTGGCGGATGCCCTCAGCCGTCAGCCACGAGGCCTGGTGGCACACATGATGATTCGGTAGTAGAGGATGCTCGAGGATATAGAAGAGTACGACTTTGATTTTGGTCTGCAGTCTTCTATCGTTCAGCTATCGAACCTGTCGGTTCAACCCTCTCTTATCGCAAGGGTGATCGAGGCTCAGTAGACAGATGAGTCGTTACGGGATTACCAAGCAGAGGCAGCATCTGAGAGTCAGACAGATTAGTAGATTGGTTCGGATGGTGGACTTCACTTCAGAGGTCGATTATGTGTCCCGGATATTCCTGAGTTACGCAGAGATCTTATAACTGAGGCACATCGATCGCGGTTTTCTATCCACTCTGGCTCGATGAAGATGTATCGTGATATGATGAGACAGTATTTTTGGGCAGAGATGAAGTGCCAGATTGCCAGTTTTATGGCCGAGTGTGACACGTGCCAGCGTGTCAAGGCTGATCATCAGAGACCCCCTGGTTTATTGCAGCCGTTGAGTGTCCCGATGTGGAAGTGGGAGCACATATCTACAAACTTTATTATGGGTTTGCCGAGGACCCAGCGCGGTCATGATGCCATTTGGGTTGTCGTGGATCATCTGACGAAGTCGACACATTTTCTTACAATCCGTGTGACTTGGCCTTTGGACCGGCTTGCGAGGTTATTCATCGAGGAGATTGTGAGACTGCATGGCATTCCAATCTCGATCGTTTCTGATCGAGACTCGAGGTTCACGTCTCAGTTCTGGAGGAGCTTTCAGAGAGCGATGAGCACTAATTTGCAGCTCAGTACCGCGTATCATCTGCAGACCGATGGCTAGACCGAGAGGGTCAACCAGATCCTTGAGGATATGCTTCGGGCCTGCGTGATTGACTTCGGGGGTAGCTGGGATGAGCATCTGAGATTGGGTGAGTTCGCATACAACAACAGTTATCAGGGGACCATTGGTATAGCTCCTTTTGAGGCATTGTATGGCAAACCGTGCAGATCTCTGAGTTGTTGGACCAAGGTTGGAGAGCGGTATCTCCTAGGTCCCAAGCTTGTACAACAGACGTCAGAGGTTATTGATATCATCAGGCAGAGAATGCGCACAGCTTAGAGCCGGCAGAAGAGTTTTACTGATCGCCGGCGTCATCCCTTGGAGTTTGATGTAGGGGACCACGTGTATCTCAAGGTCTCACTCATGAAGGGCGGAGTTCAATTTGGAGCGAAGGGTAAGCTTACCCCGAGATTCATTAGACCTTTCGAGATCACTGAGCGCATTGGCGCCATGGCCTATCGGTTTGCCTTACCATCTCAGTTGTCTAGCGTCCACAACGTTTTTCACGTCTCTATGTTGAGGAAATGTGGGTTAGACGTAGTTCCTGTTATTGATTGGCAGCCATTGGAGGTTCGTGAGGACGCTTCTTACATTAAGCAGCCAGTTCGTATCCTTGATCGGAAGGAGCAGGTCCTCCTGACCAAGGTCATTCTCTTAGTGAAGGTTTAGTGGGGTCACCATTCTGTTGATGAGGCATCTTGGGAGCGCAAGGCCGAGATTCGAGAGCGCTATCCCCATCTCTTTAATGATTGATTGTATGTTGTATCTTATATGTTGTCTCCAATATTTATATGATGATGTCTTGTTTCCTCTTCTATTATGAGTTATGTTTTCTTGCGATGATTATGTAAATTTTGAGGAAGAAATTTTTATTTGGAGGGGAGAGTTATAAGACCTGTACCCTAATTCATACCGTTCCGTATGCTTCCGCGGTCCTTCCGGTCGAATTCTGGCAATTCTCAACTCGTATCCGATGTTTGCCCGCGATCCTAAGCCGAGTCCCGCATACCGAAGTCAGCTCGAACTGAAACCTATACCTTAGCGACCGCACCGTCGTGCTGTTCCAACGTCCCGACTCTTGCACCGAACCGATACCCATGGTAGAAGATGTGGGCTTGCGTGCAATTCGAAGAAAATGCCACGTATTACGAATTTTGAGGGAATCTCTACGTCATGTCCCATCAATCAATCAAGCAATCAATGTCAAGTACAAGCCCCATCCCTCTCTTTTCAAAAGTCAACTCTCTCTCTCCCCTCACCATCCCTCTTTTACCCCATTTTCAACCACAACCATACTTCCCATCACCTTTTTCTTACAACCACCACATCACCCATCCTTATCATCCCATCATTTCTCTCTCTCCCTCATTTCTCAAAAATCTCTCCCAAGCAACATCCCACGTCCAACCTCCCTCTCTCCCAAACCACAAGTATGGCCCATCCTCTCATCTCTCATCCACACTATCAAAATCTCATCAACCACCATCAAAAGTGAAGGCAAGGAGCATAGAAGGCTAAGGGAGCAAGGAGGAAGCCTAGAGGTGGGTGATCTTTGAGTTTCTACCTTTGATTTCATGATTTGAGAGCTCACTTGTTGGTGGGACCCATTTCGATGTATGCGATGTATCAATGGAGGGCCCTAGTGGCGGGGTCCCTCCTCTCTCTCTCTCTCTCTCTCTCTCTCTCTCTCTCTCTCTTCCCTAGAATGAAGTGGGCCCCACCAAATCATGTTAAATCCACTCCATTCATCAATGGTGTGGCCCACCACATTTTAGGTGAAATCCATCATCCATTTTTGGGATGGTGGGAAGTCCCACATACTATATATAATATATTATATTTATTTTATATTAATACTATATATATATATAAATATGTATGGTGGAGGGCCACGTACATGTGGGACCCACCATGGTGCATGTGTTGTATCAACACCGTCCAGCATCCAGGGACGCTGGACGTGCAGCCGTGGGTGTGGTGTGGCTAACAGTGAAGTGTAAACTGACATGGGGTGTACAAGGCTTGGGGTGGACCACCCATGCAGGCCCCACATTGATGTATGTACTCAATCCAAGCCGTTCATCCTTTTCTTCAGGCCATTTTAGGCGTTGAGCCAAATTTTGAGACTAATCCAATTCTCGGGCGGGTCATACCATAGGGAATAGCGGTAATACCGTTAAATTCCACATTGAATCTCCTATTCGCCTAGAACACATTACATATTGGTCTCATTTGGTTGATCATGGGTCGTAGAATCCAATGGTGCCCTACCACGGAAAAACCGTAGAAAAACTGATTTTAAAAAAAAAACAAAAACAACAGGTAGCGCTGACGCTGCTGCTGCAGACGTAGGCAGCGCCTGCGCCTGACGGATAGGCGGATTGGGTTGGGCCACAGGTCCCAGCCATGGACCCCACCATGATGTGTTTGAACATCAACACCGTACATTTTGATGGGCCCCTTCTGATCAGGGGCCACCTAAAAATCAGCCATATCCACCACTCAGGTGGCCCACATCACTAGGAACAGTGGGTTGAACATCTGCCATTGAAACCCTTTTTGGGTGTCCAGAAGTTTTGATTTATTATGAAATTTGTTTTCCCACTTCATCTAGGTCCGTATGACCTCATCAACGGACTGGATGGCAGATAAACATCACCGTGGGTCCCAGGTCCACGTGACCTTATGAACAATTGGGTGGCAGATAAACATCACCGTGGGCCCCTGGTCAGTTTGGATGGCAAATAAACATTCGGTGGGCCCCAGGTCTACATGACCCTATCAACAGTTTAGATGGCAGATAAATATCATGGTGGGCCCCATGTATACATTGGATGGCAAATACATATCACGGTGGGCTTAGGTCTATGTGACCTTATGAACAGATTGGATGCAAATAAACAGTAGAATGGAGCCCCAGGTCTACGTGACCTTATGAACAGATTGGATGCAAATAAACAGTACAGTGGGCCCCCAGGTCCACATGACCTTATAAACAGGTTGGTCGCAAATAAATATTATGGTGGGCCCCCAGGCCTGCATGATCCTATCAATAGATTGGGTGGAAAATAAACATTTCGGTGGGCCCCAGGTTGGGTGGGAAATAAACATTATGGTGAGTCCTACTTGGGACCCACTTGTGTATGAATTGTGTCCACACCTTTCATCAGTGTGGACCTCCACCATGAAGTATGTGATTTATCCATGCCTTTCATTCCTATGGGACCTACCATGATGCATATGTTTCATCCAAACCGTCCAATCATTTTGGAGGTTATTTTAAGGCCATGTGATAAGGCCCATCATGGTGTGTTTGTGGGCCGTCCGTTAAGGCCCACCTTGATACATACAAGGACCACCTTGATTTATATAAGGCCCATATTATGAGGCCCATTGTAATGTATGTAAGGCCCATGGGTTATGGCCCATTGCAATGTACGTAAGGCCCATTGGTGCGGCCCATTGATACGGCCCACTTGATGAATATAAGGCCCATATGATACGGCCCAATTGATATATTTAAGGCCCAATGGGGCGCATTTAGGTCCATTGCAATGCGTGATTCCTCCATGGTTTATATAATGATGTTTATAACGGGTAGTGCCTTGGGAACAATGATGGTTAGAAGCCCACATTGTAAGGATGATGTCGGTTAAATGTCCTTATTGTCGCTCTCCCTAAGGCCCATTAATAGGGCCATACTTGCAGTGTGTAGGCCGTCGAGGCCCATCTTCGTTTTGATCAGAGCCTATCACCACATAACATGTATAGCATAGATCCATGATTCATGATCATACGCATCATATGTATGCCTGATATGAGAAGTGACTAATCATAGCATATGCCTTCAAGCAGATCGTTTATGGGCTCCCTGATAAGCGGAGTCGCCCCACATGAGCGCTCGGTACGCGCAGGATTGTTGCATGTCTGATAGTATGATTCATGCACTTGCATTTGTGTGATTGTGATTATTGTAAGCCCTAGTGACACCAGGGCCATAGCCTCCACAGACACATTGTGGGTGCTGAATTGGATACCGAAAATATTGTTACTAAGCATCGGGGCGCCATAGATGTCCCTAGGTGAAAATTCATAAACCCGATGGTACCAGATGATGACTCCAACGTCGAGACCGAGTGGATTTATGAGCGCACGAGGGCCGAATATTAGGACGTCATGTCTCCCACTATGTCGTGGTAGGTTGGAAAGGGGTGTGGCCTTACTCGCCCGAGGGTAAGGGACAATACTAGGCTAAGTTTGACCAGCTCGTGAATGGGTCCGCTATCGACATACCGGATAGGTTTTAGCAAACTATTGGCCAGACGGATAAGGAGGTTTCTTACGCTCACTTGGACTGTGTGGTTAGGAGAGCGGCAGTGCCACTTAGAGTGTACTAAACCCCAGTGATTATTTAGAATGAGAACTGTACTGATATATGATGAGGATTGACATGCTTGAGTTGCATCTCGCATCGCATAGCCGTGTTATGGCCGATAACATTCATATCTTGCACCGCATAGCCTTGGTACAACTGATTGCATTTATGTACTCATCACCTTGATTCTGCATTACTCAGACCTTGCATTCTGAGCACGCTTATATTGCGCACACACTTACACCACCCTTTAAGCTTTCTATAAGCTTATGCACGATTAATGCGTACAGGTGAAGCCAGGACGCAGCCGTAGTATAGGAGCAGCAGAAGCGTACAATCGAGCTTTTAGAGTTTCCGTTATTTTCATTATATTGTATTTTCCTTTCATACACCTTGTACTTAAAAGTTTTTTATCATAGTGGATTTTGTGATAGTGTTCTTGTGGTTATTGTTCGTGGGTTATGCTTATGGTTATGCTCATTATGAATCAAATTGATATTAGAAATCCTCCTTGTAGGATCCCAGGATCGGAACTTGGTAAATGGGTGCCGGGAGCCAAGAATGAGGTTCTACGAAGGCTATCGGCGCCGGATTCAGCGATCGGGAATTTTGTGAGCCTGGTTCCGAGTTCGGGGCGTGACAGGGGGGGTTAGCTTGTTAGTACACACCCATGTCAATACACACACTCCATGTTAGCCACCCCCACTAATGATCGATACCAAGACCTCAAGTGTTGAAACGAGGTATATCCACTCAGTCTACCAGTTGAGCTATGGATCTATAATAAATGATTCAAACAATATATATGAAACTTTAAGGGTGGTCAGTGCGAACATAAGTTTCTGTTTCTACTGTTTAAAATATTGTCCAACGAACGGTTTGATTTTGTCTAACTTAGTAGATGCATTAACTGTTATGGTAGTCATAGTTTAATTAATTCAACAAATTTGATTTCAAGATTGTTGGAATATTTGGTTGAATCAAATAGTCTATTTAAAAATCAAGAACCAAAAAGAAAAATAAAATTCGAGATATAAGACTTATAGAGTTGAGTCGTGGTGTGACGTAAGTCACTCGGTTTGAAATCGAATTTACTCCCCTTTGATAGCATCCCATGTGCAACAGGTTTCTAGAGCAATCAACCTCTAAGATACAACGACTATAACCCGGTCCTAGCGATGCCCTCACTATATGCAGGCTCAAATCACCTACAGTTTAACCCGAAAGTGCTGAGTTAATTTATCGATGAACTCAGTAACCAAAACTCGAAAACCAGAAGTTAGAGAGAGTTTTCACAATATGAGAGAATTTTTCGTTGTTTTGAAAATGGAACAGATGTCTTTGTATAAACTCTGAAGTAGTGCATTAAGCACTGTTTCGAAAGGGTTTGGTACGTTGGGTTTAAATACAACAGGTGTGACCAACCGATCGGTCACATACATCTGGTTTAAAACGAAAAAATGCAAGTGCAAGTACACTCTCGCAAAAATAAGGTCCCGCAAATACCCATACACACGCACATGCACCAGCAGCCTAGTCCGTCTCGCCGCACACGTACACATCGACTCAGATTCGGCTCGGCGCGTGTCCATACGTGGTGAATGACATATATTAGAGCTATTGACATATCCCTCGCAAGGCCAAAATCATGTGCCCCTGAATAGGGCTCAATCCCCAAGGCAAACATCCTATCTTATATACAAAAGAAGATTTCTTAGGCAAATTAAATTTTAAACGTTGAGAAAACCAAAATGTTTAAAATTTCAATTTTTCAAATAAATTTTAAAACAAAATACAGCAACTTTCACAAACATCACAGAGGGCCACCTGAGTGGTTAACTCCCTTTATTGGGTCCACTTGAACATTTGATCTACTTCATTTGTGGACTCATAACTCAAAATGATTTGAGAAAAGGGATGGACGGCGTGGATTAAAAGATATATCACGGAGGGCCCACAGAGTTCTGTCCGTTCCTGGCTCGTGCATGATGCAATCCGCAATCGGCTTGAACTTTGTTAAGGTAGGTAATGGTAATTATTAAATTAATGAGATAGTTATTGAAAACTTTAAGCATGCAGCTTTTTATAAAGTTTCTATTTATAATTCCAACACTGAGAACTCTCGCTGCATGATTAGACAATCCAAGGCTCGTTATATGACTGAACAACAGGGCCAGTGACTCTTGAGCGGGGCAGAGTGAAGACAGGAACGTCTAGACGAGGATTTCCTGCTAAAGGCTTTCGCAGGAAGATCCTGCGCTTGAAGCTTACGTGGAGTCCATGTTCTTCAGAAATCCACTCTGTCCATCCGTTTTGTGAACTCATTTTAAGAGATGAAATCAAATTGAGCAGGATAAAAGACTAAAGTGGGCCGTATTAAAGGAAAAGTTCGTTAGGAAAATTTCTACTGTTAAAACCTTTTTAGGTTCGACAATAATATTTAAATGTCATCCATACCGTTAATAACGTCATTTGTATTGGGGTGAACTAAAAACATAAATAATACCATGATTCAAAACTTTTTTAGCCCTATGAACATTTCAACCGTAGATGTTCAATTATCACTTTTTCGGGCCACTTGGGGATTGGATACAGTTCATTTTTTGCCTCATATCATAAAATGAACTCAAAAAGCGGTTGGACGGAGAGGAATTCTCAAAAATGTAACAGTGGGCCCCACATGGGTTTCCAGCGCAAGGAACGCCTGCGAAAGATTCGCGTCCGAAACGCATACTGTACTGAGCGGGCGCGGATTAGGTACTACCTCCGCCTGTTCCGGACTCGGAACAGGCAGATGCTCCGAGGGCCACTGAGGGGCTACCGTGATTTATGATTTTTATCCACACCGTCGATCTATATTTCCATATCATTTTAGATTATGAAGCCAAAAATAACAAATGTCCAATGCCCAAATGAACCACATACTGCGGTTGAAAATTTCTTAGGGACCACGAAAGTTTTGGATCAACACAATATTTGTTTTTTAGCGCGATATAATTTCATATGACCATATCAACAGGTTCGATGGAAAATAAATAATTGTCACAGTGGACCTAAGAAGGTGTCAATGGTGGTACCGCTGCTTCATGTGGTGTGGTCCACTTGAGCCTTATATCTGCTGTGTTTTTGGTTTATCCATCTAAAATGATATGAAAATACGGTTATACGGTGTGGATAGAACTTATAAATCACGGTGGCCCCTCATTGCCTCAGAGCTTCTGCCTGTCCGGAGCTCGGAACAGGCGGGGTAGTACCTAATCCGCGCCCGTATTGAGCATGGAATGATGCACGTGGCAGACTCGCGAAGTCCCGCGACTGACGAATGCCTCGCGCCTACACCTACGTGGGAAGATGTGGAGAACACGCAATGAAGCGTGCCTGAATCCACCTGCCACGTGTCACTATGGTCATTCACTCGTCTTTCCTTGCCAGATGAATTTTGTGGTCCATATTCCGAGAAAGACGCGCAAATAAAAAGATGGTGAAGACTCTTAACCCTACACATGGCGTATTTCTACGCCAATCTAGACTGTCTAAATCGCTGAATCAACCCTGGATGCAGCGTAACCTATACACTGTACTTAGAAGATGAGATTAACTATCTATTTTTCTCTTTGAATTTAGAGAAATTTACCAGTGTAAACCCCACCTTTTATCCAGTGGTTTTATGAAGCAAATGAAACTTAACTTACCAACTTATACTTGCACATACAGACAATCATTTCTAAGACGAAAACAACCCTTCTTTTCACAACTCATTTCCTATGGCCCTCTTCCTTATCAACATTGGATTGCATCCTCTCCATACATCAATATTTTGTTATCTTTTGAAAATGGCCGGTCCAATGAAGAAAGCACGCACCACAGGTATTATATTTTAATATATTGTCTGGTGGACGAAGCTTGCATCTGGGCTTTTGGTTCATCTTTGTATACATCATCCGATGAACATAATGGATTACAAATAAAACATCATTATGGGGCATAGCAAGCGAAATCGGATTGCATACTAAGCTACTCAGTATGGTCCTATCGTACTGAGTAAACTCAGTTGGGCCGACCTTGAATGTATTTAGTATATCCACGCCATCTATCCATTTACCACAAGAAACAATGGGGATAATGACTTCCACCGTTAAAACCATAGTAGGCCCAACAGTGATGTTTGTTTGTTATCGAACCTATTCAAAGATTATACAGTCATGGATTAATAGAAAACACAATTATAAGCTTGATCCAAAACTTCTGTGGCCCCTAAGAAACTTTCAATAGTAGAAGTTCAATTCAAAATTTTTATGTGGTGTGGTCCATTTGAACATTAGATATGTTTAGATTTTTGGGCTCAGGCCATGAAATCATCTGTTAAGTTTGTTTCGTTGATTTTCTAGTTTGCCCCACTCAATTTCATGTTTGCCCCGCTGAAATTCAATTTTGCCCCGCTCAATATTCAGTTTTCGCCGCCCAATTTCATGTTTCCCCCACTCAATTTCAAGTTTACCCCGCTGAATTTCATGTTTCCTCCGCTGAATTTCATGTTTCACCCGCTCAATTTCAAGTTTCCCTCGCTGAATTTCATCCCACTCAATTTCATGTTTGCCCCACTGAATTTCATGTTTACCCCACTCAATTTCCAGTTTGCCCCACTGAATTTCTTGTTTGCCCCGCTGATTTTCTAGTTTCCCCCGCTCAATTTCCAGTTTGCCCTGCTCAATTTTATATTTGCCCCGCTGATTTTCTAGTTTGCCCTGCTCAATTTCTAATTTGCCCCGCTGAATTTCATGTTTGCCCCACCGAATTTCATGTTTGCCCCGCTGAATATCCAGTTTGCCCTGCTCAATTTTCAGTTTGCCCCGCTCAGTTTCTAGTTTGCCCTGCTCAATTTCCAGTTTGCCCCACTCAATTTTCAGTTTCCCCCACTGAATTTTTGGTTTGTCCTACTGAATTTCTAGTTTACCCCACTGAATTTTCAGTTTGTCCCGCTGAATTTCTAGTTTGTCCCGTTGAATTTCATGTTTACCCCGCTCAATTTCCACGTTGCCTCGCTGATGTTTGCACCACTGAATTTCATGTTCACCCCGCTCAATTTCCACTTTGCCTCACTGATGTTTGCCCCATTCAATTTCATGTTTGCCCCGCTGAATTTCATGTTTGCCCCACTTGCTTTAACAGATAACTCACGTGCGCATATTCAAAATACATGCCTTTCTCACTCCATTTCAACGAAAAACACTTGTAAGCACATTTTGCTTCCATTTTCATTACTAAAATCTCCGTTTATCATCTACAAATTATCATTCTACATTTGTCATTTTCCATCTTAGTTAAAGTTACATGAAATCCTCCAAACTGGTTGCAGCTGCAATCTTTGAAATTGTTCAAAATATTCCCTCACCCCAAAGCACCCTTCCTCAACTTGCATTTGACCGGTACTACGGTTGTTAAAGGTATAGATCTTTAAAAATAAAACTAGTGAGGTATATAGCTACTTCCCTTTGTAGTATTGAACGACAATGCAGTGGCAATTCACTGACTACCTGTGGAAATTCATGTTTGCCCCGCTAAATTTCTAGTTTGCCCCACTCAATTTCATGTTTGCCCTGCTCAATTTCCGGTTTGCCTCGTTGAATTTCTAGTTTGCCCCGCTCAATTTCATGTTTGCCTCACTGAATTTCATGTTTGCCACACTCAATTTCATGTTTGCCCCGCTCAATTTTCATTTTCCCCTACTCAATTTCTAGTTTGCCCTGCTCAATTTCATGTTTGCCCTGCTCAATTTCCAGTTTGCCCTGCTCAATTTCATGTTTGGCCCACTCAATTTCACGTTTGCCCCGCTCAATTTCCAATTTGCCCCACTTAATTTCACATTTGTTACGCTGAATTTCATGTTTGAAATTTAAGATGCAATTGATTGGGTCCTTCTAACCTTGGATCAATTCTACGTTTTATCTACCCTTCTTAGGCCTAACATTTATTTGATTTTAACTTAATCAAGTCTCAAAATGATGTCATAGCTATAGTTGCAGTTGCAAGTGATGGATGACATAAGAGAGGTAAACTATCTTCAACTCTAAAATAGCCATTTCAACCATATAATCAGCAATCAATCATTTTCCAGTTTGCCCCTTTGCTTGGTAAAGAGTAAAGAGAATTGACTGAAAGCAGTCTAACAAACTATACTTCAGCTCATATAAGATATGACCCAACTCTTTTCCGAATCTTTTCCCAAACTCTATTATCCATTTGGACTTGGATTTCTAAGTTTATATAATCTTTAGTACTATGCTGAATCTGATACAGAGTGATGTACCTCTATCAATTTAGTAACGGGGTATTCACGTGCTTCTTTGAAGAGGGCATTAACACACTCAGATATATTTGCAGTGACCAAGTTAAATCTTTTTCCTGGAAAGTGCAAGGATGGATATCTCTCGTACCCGATTTCTCTCAGCCATACATGAACTGGGGGGTTGGCCATTTCGATATCATGCATTAACTTATCGAATTCAGCTCTCCTACATGTCTTCACTGCCCGCCAATAGTATATCTCCAACGACTTGTCTTTAAAAGTGTCCACCAAGTTTCTATATATATGGTATCCGCAGTAGCCATGGATTGCATGTGAGAAGACTTGGGGAACCTCTTTCATTAAACCTTTATGTCGGTCGGATATAATCACAAGACCCGGAAGAGACCTTAACGTATGGTTGAGGTAGATAAGGAACCAATTCCATCTGCTGCTATTCTTTGATTCTCCAATGCCAAACGTAACTAGAAAAATATGATTATCCCCATTTAAAGTCGTGGCAATGAATAACACACCTGTGTATTTGCCCTTTAAATGTGTCTTGTCGATAGTCAATACCCTCCACATAGAATATTGAAAACTTCGAACACGTTGTCCGATTTCTACAAAACACCTCTTGAACCTTTTAGTCTCTTGGTTAACAGCCAAGGCAGTTATCGTCCCTGGGTTGGCCCTCCTCAACTCATGCAAATACAATGGGAGTTGATTGTAGGAGCTTCATAAGGCCTCATCACGTGATTTATTATAAGCTCCTTAGCTTTTCATGCCTTCTTATAACTGATAAGAATATTATATTTCTCTTGCATAGCGAAGATAATATCACATGGCCTCAACCCTACGCGCTGCTCGATGTGGCTAACAACCAGATTACACGCTAACTTACTGCTTGCTTGCCGGTGATCGCTCTTCATCCATGACATGTCGCACGTGTGTTTAGACGTATAATCCGTATCTTCAAGATCCCAGCATTATTCACCCGAGATGCATGAACCCTCCATTCTCAAAAATCTTCGAAGCACGCCACTGTGAATCTCGTAGAATTTGAGTACAATACCCTATGCTGGAAGTTATTGTGAATTGCAAATTGGCTCAACACATATTGGCACCGACTTTTGTCCTTAAACGTTTGCCCTATAGCTATCTCCATATGTTCATCCAACGCATCTGTATATTCCAGCATTTTTGCATTGGTGAATGTCGCATTATCGAATGACACAGGAAGTTGATGAGTGATGAAGTTTGATGTTTCGGGAAGTTCTACAAGCGGAATGTCGCTTTCACATATGATGTATCTTCGAGTGGTGGATGATGATGACAGATTTGCTGTTGTTGCTAAAGGCGATGCCATGTAATCATAAATGAGGTCAAAGTCACGTGCACAACTGACTTGGCTACTCACAAAGTTTGATGTTTGAGGCGGCTCAGGCAGTTGATCATTTTTTTCCTCCCACTTATGATGGACAATGCTTATATTCAAAATTTGATGTTTGGGGCGGCTTGGGCAGTTGATCATTTGTTACAGAAAGTTGTAATGGACTTGGCTTATATTCAAATTCCACGCCATACTCCTCAGCCACACTATCCACGTGTGTTGTGATATTAATATGTTGCATTGTCTCAATGACTAAAGGGATGAATTTTTCCGAATGCTCCAACTGTATTCCCAGGAACTCTCTCACGTCATCGTCGTCTTCGATTTCAGTTGGAGGGATTGATTCATTGTAGGAAGGATACAATACTTTTATCCTAATATCACAATCTGTTGGTCTACTCTTAATAATCCTGTACATTCTAGATAAAAGCTCCTCGCACATAGTCTCCACACGTAGTGTAATAGTTTTCGAACTTCCACCCGTGTACGAGTATTGCTTGTTTTCATATTCTAACTCCCCGCATAACAACAGATGATTCTCGTAACCATTATCTGAAAACCAATATAATGACAAATTATTAATGAATCGTTACACAACGGAAGCTTGCCATAAAATAAAACTCAATTAAATAATAGAGGACCGAGAACTCGCTTTCCCTTATAGACGAGAATGATACAAAGCTTAAGGAAATAAAGAGTAAGTTAAAATTTTAAGTAAACAATTAGAGCTTATATGAATTAGGCCTTCAAAGGTACGAATGATTTCATGTGGTATTTTATTAAATTAAGCAAGGCCATCTATCATGACATTGAGCGAGGCAAACTGGAAATATGAGCGAGGCAACCTAGAAATTGAGTGGGGAAAATATGAAATTGAGCGGGGCAAATATGAAATTCAGCGGGGCAAACAAGAAATTGAGTGGGGCAAACATGAAATTCAGTAGGGCAAACATGAAATTGAGTGGGGCAAACATGAAATTCAGAAGGGCAAATTGAAAATTGAGTGGAGCAAACTGGAAACTATACGTGTAAGCTTGTTATAATACACAACTCGATTAAATAATAGAGGATCAAGTACTCACGTTCCATAATAGATGAGAATGATAAAGAACTTAAGGAAATAAAGATTAAGCAATGCATTACTTTTTAAAATAAACAACTAGAGAGAGTAAGCTTATATGGATCAGGGCTTCAAAGATACGAATGACTTCATGTGGTGCTCGCTAAATTCAACGACACTATCTATTAGAGAATTGCGTGAGGCAAGTATGAAAATTGAGCAAGACAAGCATGAAAATTAAGCGAGGCAAACTAGAAATTGAACGAGGCAATCATGAAAATTGAGCAAGGCAAACTAGAAATGGAGAGAGGGAAGCAAGAAAATTCAGCGAGGCAAGCTAGAAATCGATGGAGGGAACCTATAAATTGAGTGGGGCAAACTGGAAATTGAGCGGGGCAAACATGAAATTCAGCGGGGCAACCTAGAAATTGGGCGGGGCAAACTGGAAATTGAGAGGGGCAAGCATGAAATTCAGTGGGGCAAGCATGAAATTGAGCAGGACAAACATGAAATTGAGTGGGACAAATTGAAATAGAGCGAGCCTAACATGAAATTGAGCTATGCAAATATTAAATAGAGCTAGCCTAACATGAAATTGAGCTGGGCAAACATTAATTAGAGGGAGCCTATCAAGAAATTGAGCTGGGCAAACATGAAATTGAGTGATCTTAGCATGAAATTGAGCTAGACAAACATTAAATTGAGCGATCCTAGCATGAAATTGAGTGAGCCCTAACATGAAATTGAGTGAGCTTCAAATAGAATTGAGCGAGTTTCACATGAATTTGAACTATCAATGCATAAAATTGACTAAGCTTAGTTGAATTTCCACAGGTAGTCAGTGAATTGTCATTGCATTGTCGTTCAATACTACAAAGGGAAGTAACTATAAACCCCACTAGTCTTATTTTTCAAGATCTATACTTTCAATAACCGTAGTACCGGTCAAATGCAAGTTGAGAAAGGGTGCTTTGGGGTGAAGGAATATTTTAAACCTTTTCAAAGATTGCAGCTGCAACTGGTTTGGAGGATTTCAATAAACCCTAACTAAGATGGAAAATGGCAAATGTAGAATATGATAATATATAGATGATAAACGAAAATTTTAGTAAAGAAAATGAGAAGAAAAATGTGCTTTGGAGTAGTTTTCGTGGAAATGGGCCAGAAAGGAATGTGTTTTGAAGAGCAGGGGTATTTTAATCCTCAAATGATCCGGCCGTACGTGCAAAGTCTAAGTGGGGATCGAAGGTGAGGTTTTTATCTTTCGTAAAAGACGCTGGGTAAAAGGTGGGGTCTACAGTGATAATTTTTTCTTGAATTTAGACCACTCACTTTCCTACACTCAGAAACATCCGTTTGATCACCATTAATCGGATGGTTAGGATTATTTGCCTGTATAATCGTATGAATGAGAACCATCCACGGTGGGAGGATGATATGAATAGCCGTATCAGGGCCACATTTGAGAGGATGAGTCACTACCATTTTTCTTGCAGCGAATTACCTAGGGTACGACGCAGTCCAATCTCTGTGGGGCCAACCGTGATGTATGTGTTTTATCCACGCCGTCCATCCGTTTTTTCCAGCTCATTTTAGGTCATGAGAAAAAAAATGATGCAGATTCAAATCTTATGTGGACCACATCATGGAAAACAGTGGGAATTGAACGCCCACGTTAAAATCTTCCTAGGGCCCACCGTGATGTTTTATTTGCCATCTGTTCGTAAGGTCACACGGACCTGAATGAAGGGAAAACACAAATATAAGCTGGATCATGAACCAAAGTTCTGAAAAATTCAGTTGCTCAACCAATCTGATTTTAGAACGTTATCTACAACCGGATCCATGATTTGGACAGTTTAATTTGAGCTAATATCATGCCACGTGTACAATTTATGAGTGCTTGAGTACCAACCATCACGGTATGGTAGCCGTCTTGTTCTTGGGCTCCCATCGGCTGGAGCAGTGGGACCCACTTTATCGTAACTCGAAGTTCTGCACCTCAGCTTTGGAAGCCCGCGACGGACCCAAGAGCTGGGATATGGAACGTCGATTAATTTGGCCATCTGAATGGATGTTTGATATTATCCAACCGATGGGAATTTTTAGTTATAAATCCTCTACCATATCGCACAAAATGAACGGTCCATTTCTTGTCCACGTAATAGTAAGTTAACAAGCTATGTGAACTAGAGTACACCGTAAGTTTACTTCTCAAATGTGACAGCGATATCAAGATCCTGACCATTAAATATATGGTTATTACACGAACAACTACGATCATCAAATTGGTGTTATTTTCGGGCTATGATCCATCTAAAATGGGCCAACTATTTGGACAGCCTAGATTGGCATAAATATATGCCACGTGTAAGATGAATGATGCATCACCATCTAAGACATGTTAGAGCACACACGTAGCCCATCTATTTTTCCACCCAATATTCCATATGGATTCGTATGCTTGTTTCCCACCATTTCAGATAAGTTACGCACTCTTCAATCTTTGACATGGCATAGTTTTAACAAACATCTAGACCGTCCAAATCGCTGGCCTAATTGTGTATGATTAATTAAAAAGAAAAAAAAAAGAACCAGAAAAGATGACATACACGAGGAAATTGAGTCATCATCATTTTCAGAACGGTGGCTAACTATCACTGTAGTCTGGTCCTTCCCATCCACGTAAAAAAAAAGGCATCGTCTCAAACTTTATAGAGTAGAGAGCTCATGTGCCGCTCTCTCTCTCTCTTTTAAAAACCGTTGCCAGGACCAAGAGAGAAAAAACGCTTCCCAGGATCTCTACGGTTCTGAGCTCTCTACAATCAAGGGAGATGATCGGACTACGCATTCACTGCCGTTGGATCCCTGACATTGGAATAGCGAACGCCCATAGCGAAAGCCGGTTGTGGGTACTTCGATTTCGTAGCGTGAAGCATCGACCACCGCAGAAGCGTGTGAGGGCTCTGAACAATGAGAAGGAAGGTGGTGCGAGCGGATTCACCGGACGGAATTGGGACCCTGGGTTGGAGATTGAGGTCCCCTTCGAACAGAGACCGGTATGTGTCATCTAGTGTTGGAACTCGTTGAGTCGACTCGAAACTCGGACGAGTCAACTCGACTCTGTAGGATTCGAGCACTGAGTCATTTCGCAGACTCGGTTTATACCTTATTAATTGGGAAAATGGTTTGTTGTGGGGTTTTCAATGCTCCAGTGCCCTCAGAGCACAATATTGACTTCGACAGTCCATCGATCGATCTGAACTGTTTGTCAAGTCCAAAACACATTTCATGGGATACACTGAAAAAATCACACTAATCAGATGGTTCATTTATCCTTGGTTTCGTCATATTATCTGTAACCGTTCATTTCCAAGCCATATGTGGGATGGTTATGATTGCTTATCAAAAATGATTCTTCAGATGTCAGGCAATCCATGTTTGGCCCCAACAAATAGATATATCAAATTGTTGATTGGGTTAAATTTTTAAAAACAATCTTGACCGTCCATACTGAAGGTCATTGATTAAATGGTTAATATTTGTCCGAATGGTGAGATGTTTGCATAGATGACCATGAAATGTGAGTTGGACCTAATGAAGGTGTTGATCGATGGATTGGAGTGTCTACCTTATGGAGAGGTTTGCTAATCCCACACCAGGGTGTTGCTTCTTGCCACTTTGGCATGTGGGGTAACCGTTCAATCCTTGCATAGTGTGGGCCCCACAGTGTGGATGCCATTGCCAAACTAGGCTAGTTTACGAGTCCGATGGGATAGTATTCCAAGCAAATGGACGGCTAAAGCAAGATTTTTAAGCCGTCCACTTGTTCCGTACACCGTGTCCCTTCTGATGAACATACTGACTTTTTTTGTTTTTTTTTGGTTGTGTGTGTGTGTGTGTGTGTGTGTGTGGTGGGAGGGGGCTGATCTACACGTGTTCCTGCTTGGTAAGTCTGCACCGTCATGTAGATGGGTCGGGCCACACGCATATGAGATTGGACCCGAATCCTCTGCAACACCTGTTGAACTTGTGGGCCCCACTGTATTTTGTGTGGTATCAACCCGGTACAGTTATTTCAGGCGTTTGTGCAATAAAAAATGTCCGGTCCACAGCTCAGTTGGGCCACACCAAAGGGAACAATTGGGTGGGATGGGTGGAAAGCCAGCCATAGGTTTGTTTGTGGAGCCCACATGGTGTTTTATATTCCAAAACCCGTTCATCCTATGGTTCTCTTCTTGTGAGATTTGCTTGACTTCTGACATTGGAGAAATTTCTGCCGTAAATTTGAAACATTCATGGATTAAATCATGGCCCATCAAAGACGGATTGGATAACCTAATCGGTAGGATTTGTGTTTGATACCGATGAAAGTGTTTTGGACTTAAATGGACGGTTCGGGAATTTTTTTTTTTTTTTTTTGGAACACTTATATGGATAGTCGAGTCTTCTGATTGACTCAGTTTGGCTGGACTTTTGAGTCAGGCTTTTAAAATCTGTAATTCAGATCAAAGATAGCCTGAGTCATGAGTCACAACTCAGTGTGTGGATGAATTAAAGTCATCTGATGTTCGTCCCTACCCAATTGAGTCGATTCACTGAGTCGCCTGTTTTCTACGGAAACGGATCGGCTACTCACCCTGCCACTAGCAATGGCTAGTGGTCGGTGCTCTATGGGCCCCACAATTATATGTGTGTTTCATCCCCTACAGCCCCGTTGCCACCAATGGATCGGTGGATCGGTGCTTTATGGGCCCCACAAATGTGCTCTATAGGCATCCCCTACAGCCCCGTTGCCACCAATCCACCTCGTACTTTGGGGGGCCATACTAATAGGATGGTTACTGATAAGTGCACTCAATTTCAGGGCCCTATTCCAATCAAGTGGTTAGGATCACTTGATTGTTTTTTCGATTGACTTCTTATATCTTGGGTTGGTAGCATGGGTTACTGACTCGTCCAAGTCTAGTTGGCCTTGGTGGAGTTGAATCCGATCGTCACCACAAGTCACCCCCAAATATGCTGTCATGGCTTAACTAAAGACCGGATGAGTCAGTCCGAATCCCCAACCTTTTAATCGATGGTGATAGATCATAGAAGTAATTGGCGCGAAACATGCACTATATTACCATGTTTCTTGCGAGGAGTTATAGGGAGCTGGTCATTAATGTGTATCATGCTCCCTGTTGGAGTAATTCTATACATGCAAGTTTTATAGTTTACTGATCCAAGCCGTTGATTTGACGAAGCCAATATTATTTGGGTGGGGCATCTCCCAAAAATTCCCATATTGGAAGTTTTGATACTAGAAATTTGCCTACAACCACCACTGGTCAACCCAAGATGTTCTGTGCCCACCCAATGGCTCGCATTGGTCCAGTCCTTGCAACGATCAACATCAGCCTGAGACCTCTTTTAGCCCTCTGCGCCAGTGGTCAAGGCCAACGTGAGACCTTCCTTCCACCTTCCACACTCACTGCTCAAGTGTAGCGTGGAGTCATGTTAGATATCTTCCTAAGGGCTCATTTGGATACCACCAAATAAGTTACTTTTTCTACTTGCAGCAGTAGATAACTTATTTGATATAAGTAAGTTTGGTTCATGATCAATCATAAGTAGCTTTTTTATTTAAAGTTACTTGATCATTTAGCTTAATAAGTAGAAATCAAGATAAGCTACTTAAGTAACTTACAATCCAAATGCCCCCTAAAAGACTTAAGTTTGCATCGGTCTCAATGCAAAGGTGGAGTGGCCCTGTTCTCTAAAACAAGTACTCATCTCGCGCCAACAAGCAAGGTTAGCGCAGATTGCTGTCGCACCAAGCGTGCGCTGACGGGAAGCATCCCTGATCATCCAACGGCATCCCAATGTGTGTGCATAATTTCCTAACAGACTTGACTGCTGACAATAACCACCTAATAGCTCATGATTGGAAAATAACCTCCTCTCCATATAAATAGCCTTTGGGTCCTCATTTGAGTATCTTCATGCACCTCCTCTCTAGGATCTCTCTAGGATCCTTTTCTCAGCCTTTCTCACCTTCCCTCCGCACCAAGGCATGGACCAGGTGAGACTGAGGGGGTCTGAGGAATTTTCTCTCTTACTATCATGGGATCACACACACTAGCTATGGACCGGCTCCACACCAACTGTCTGAGTTCTAGCAGCAGCCCTCGCGTTGACTGCCTGTGAGGACTGTGCAAAGGCCCACCCTGTCTACCCAAAACCCTGCAAATGGTTTTGTGCTAACCATCCAGAGTCCCTAAGTAGTGGATCTGAGCTGACCATTTGAACTGTTGAATAACATACCCGTAGTGTTGTAGTTCAATTAGACATAAGGCCACACGTGTTAACAAATGACTCATATTCAATTAAATGTGTGTGATTAGGATAGTGTTGGGCATGCCAGAGTCATACTTGACTTGACTTTGATTGAACGCTTATGACCGCAGTGCCAGATCAACCATAGGATGAGACCTGTAAAGGTTGACCTGACTGTCCAACTACCAATGTGCAATGATCAGGCAATTTGGAAGGGGCAGTTAGTCCTTCTGAATGAGATCTTTTTGTCATGAGCTAAGGACTTTTCTTTCAATGGTGATCGCGGTTCTTAGGTTTATCAGTAATGTAATAATGGATAAAAGAATTAAAAATAAAGGTTGGATTGCTGATTTTATTGATTTGGAATTAAGATCAATACAATTAGTAATAATAAATAAGCGGAGAAATGTAAAAGATAAATACCTGTGATCGTCTGTGCTAACAAACAATCAAGGTGAATGGTCAACAGGATATGACCGGGGTGATCTCACAAGTATGGACTCGGTTGATCGGGAGTCCAATGATAGAGGTCTTGGATATTTACAGTACTCTTAAGCATATTACAATGATGGTGCTGACTAGTAGCAAATCTAAGCTATGCTAAACTCTAGACTTACTGTAGTGAGGCTGGACAAAAGTGGCTGACCTAAAGTTAAAACTAAGATAAGATAGCATTGCGTTGTGATAGAGGTTGCGTGTGATGACTCGGTTTGTGCCTCAAGCTCTTTGTTGGTTGCTCCTTATATAGTTTGGGAGGTCAGTGATCGTCTTTGGGATTCCTTGTCGTTCCATGTTTTATCCTTAAAGGTTATGAGATCATATCCTAGCCGGACTCGGATTCCTTCTTGCATTACTTGATTTCCTTCTAATTTAGGAAGTATCCGCTTCTCGAACCTTCATAATCGCCGTGAAAGCACCGATCGTCCATGGGAAGTTTCCCTTTTAGGCATGATTGTGTGAGACAGCCTTGCCGAGCGTATTTATACTGCGAAAGATTTCTTATCTCGGCAGGGCTTTATAGACTTGTTGAGCATGCTACTCGACCACACGTGCCACTCGTGTAAGGGCTATGCGCCTCTTTTGCAGTGTCTTGCTTTTCTCTACTGCAAATGTGTGTATGACTCTTAGTCGTTCTACTTTTGGCAGGTGACGTGTCACCGAAGGAAGTGGAGTCAGAAAATATCCTTGAGGCATAAGTAATATTTCGTCTGTCATTTGTATATAGTGCCGACACGTGGCAACATTTCATTAGTCTGTGTGAACTATGCTAGGACAGGTGTAAATATATACTATGGATGTTATCTTCATGGCATTATACATGACATGAACGCTAAGGCTACATGAGTCCATGAAGTACCATAATACCTACTTAAGGATCTTGATACGCTGAATACATAGATCACATATTAGGGCTATGCATCACTTTGCATTTCCCATGAAATGGGCAAGTTCTCTCTGGTTTTACCTTGATTTTTCTCCAAAGATTATAATTAAGGGCTTGTGCCAAATTATAGCTTGGAATGTGCTTTTTATTTCCATATTAATGGAAGCCTTTCGACTGGACACATTTCTGGGTGAATATCTGGGTAATATTTCTTCTCTTCTATGCATTTTTCATGCGCATCAGGAAGATACTAGCACTTCCATATTTGTCCTTCCACTAATTCTTCGTCGTTGCCTTTTTTTTTTTTTTTTAGGCATATCAAAGGGTTTGGATATTCTAATCTTGAAGATTTCAAGTATTGTCCCCACCCATGGTAGATCTCAACAATTCAATGGTTTGGATAGCCAAACCACAAGCCACACAAATGTAGAATCCTTTCTTCATGTGCAAATACACACTTGACAATTGATATACATGTTCTTGGTTGACCCTGATGGGTGGATGGATAAGTAGATGATCACACACACTTGTTTACATCCGTCTTGGTGCTTCCATATAGACCAATAAGATGTTGCCACGTGTCAACACTATCTACCAAATGATGGACGAAATCCTACTCACACTACGAGAATATCTTTTGCGCCGAATCCTTTGGTGGAACATCACTTGCCAAAAATAGAACGGCATAGAGTCGTACGCACCTTTGCGGATACGATATTGCGATGAGTGACACGTAGCCCTAACATGAGTGGAAAGTGTGGTCAAACCAGCATGCTCAACAAGTCTATAAAGACCCACCGAGATAGAGATCCTATTGTAATCTGGATATGCTCGGCAGGGCCGTCTCAAACAATCTTGTCAAAATGGGAGATCTTCTCATATATGATTGATGTTTTCGCGTCGATTATGAAGGTTTGAGAAGTGGATCCTTCTCAAAATAGAAGGAAATCAAAGAACACCGTGAGGAATCCGGGTCTAGTGAGATTCATCCTGTAATGTCCATGGATCTTTGCAGTCATGCGGGCAAGGAGATCTGAAAACGGTTAGATACCGTGACCTTTGGAGATCTCTTTGGCTAGGTTGGGAAGTTCAGAAAATGGTTCTGCACCATAATCGTAAAGGATCCTGGAGCAACGAGGAAAACCCACCAAGGGTTTTCCTCCTCCTGAGCTATATAAGGAGCACACGATGATGACCTCGGGGCCCCACGCCAAATGCAATCTCTCTATATACCACAACACTGCTTATCTTAGTTTCTAGTTTCTACACTTCTGTCTAGATACACTATATAACATCTGGAGTTTAGGTTAGCTTCGATTAGTATTGTCCGGCACCATTGCTGGAATACACTTAATAATATAAATATCCATGACCTAATGTCGCCGGATCCCCGATTAATTGAGTCCTTAATTGGAAGATCAAACCACCAGCCATATCCTACTGACCATCCACCTTGATTGTTTGTCCACACAGGCGATTGTAGGTATTTATCTTCTATTTCTCTGCTTATTTTTGTTTATTTGCTAATTGTACTGAGCTTCAAATATAAATAAATAAAATGAGCATCATTAGCTTTTTAGTTTTAATCATTTTCACTCATCATTGTACTATTTAGAAATACAAAGCTTGTAATCACCATTAAAAGAACAGTCCTTAATGTAAGACAAAGCTCCCATTCAGAAGGATAAAAGTCACTCGTTCTAAAACGCTTGATCTCTTGCAACAATAGGTGGCTGGGAAGGCAGCCAATCCCATGGAATTGGTCTTAATCGGTCTATCTTGGCACCTAGGGTCGCAACACGTTTAATCGGAGTCGAGTATGACTTTGGCACACACATGCTTTTCTAATTGCACACGGTTGAAATATGAGCCTTTGTTAACACATGTGGGCCTATGTTTGATTGAATAACAAAACATTCACTAGCCCTTTCTTGCCAACTTTTGCACATCCACTCGGTATGTGGGCAACACTAATACATTGAATCAGATCATGGGTGCTATCCATTGATTTTGACTCTGTAGCCCATCTGTCAAGTGGACTAGAATTATTTTCCTCCCGTTGAATCTTCATGGTGTGGGGCACCTTTTGCATGGCTTTGATCTATTGCACAAGCATTGGCTGGAAAGACGAAATTATATGTGGTGGTTCTCCTAATAAAGATACAATACTCGAAATTGAATTGACTTGACTTGAGTCGACCGGGTTTCACCGATACTTGAGAAAAACTTAATCTCGCCATGACTCGGTCAAAACTCGAGAAAAATTTGACAACAACTTTAAAAAACTCGATAAAAATTGAATCGACTTGGCACACCTCGACACTATTTATACATTATATACATTATTTATACTTTTTAAATAATAAATATTATAAAAAATAAGCCAGAAAAACTCGTGAAAGTTTTCTAGGAACTCATCCTAGTTTTTGAGTTGACTCGACTTGATTAGGTTTCGAGCCGAGTCAAATTTTCTTGCTTTTAAACAATGGCTGTGGAAGGACTACCAGGACAGGTAAAGAACTCTCCTCTAGTACGCTGCATTTTGCTTATGAAACAGTTTCTTATGGCATAGTGAGTCTTGCATGAATAGTAACTATATTACATGCCTACTACTGACTTTTTGTTTATGTGATAGGTAAATGAGTACTCATCTCTGAAAGATGGCCCACTTTACTCATGGGGTGAACTGGGCCCTGGGCCTTTTTTCACTCGCCTAGGTAGCCTTTGGTTAGTAGCTTTCACAGTTCTGGGTGCACCAATTGCAGCTGCAAGCTTTAATCCTTCTCGGGTATGTGTAAAAAAGAAAGGATCTCCTATTATAATTGAATTACTGCAACAAATCAACCAAGATCCAAAATATGTCAATAATGGTATTTATGTATCGAAAAACGTCATTCGAATTATGGCCATGATTTTCTCAATATCAGCCACTGTATAAGGGCATTTGGTTTTACCAAATATCATGAAATTATGATGTTTGGTGCAACCAAACGCACTGTAATAGAATAATGGTTGTTATCTAGATAGGATGTTTTCTTAAATATAGAAACATGATATTATGGTATGTGATGCCCTTTTCCCTAAGAACATGCCCTGAAATTTTCCAATTTCACATCTTTTTGTGTCACAATGGCTAATGACAGAAGGTTGTTATAAGGTTATAACATCATTATTGTCACGTCTGAAAAAAGTACAGGAGGAAATGAAGAAATCCCTGCTTAAGAGGAGCTTCTGCATGTATTATTCTTGTATCTCAAAAAATAATTCAGTAATAAATTGTTCAATGGTCCACAATCAAATAACCAATTTCTACATACTGCTGCTCTTGCCAAATATTGTAAATTTGATTTGGGTCTCTGTCATGTTTCATTTATCCGGTTGATGCATTCATGGAATTCTCCATCAATGCTTCAGCTTGGATGATCTAGACCCTTGGTCTAATGGTCCCCACCCCTGTTGGGGGATGGACAAAATCTTTCAAAACAAAAATTCCTATCCCGTCCGATCGATGGTCTATAAATAGACAGTTAAAAAATAAATGTAGAAACTATCAGAAAATAGGTCAGACAAGGGATGCTTAGGATCTTTGAATCTGGAAATTTTTTGGGTCATCCCCATTTCACGGTGGGACGCATCGCCTGGACACTATTTGTCAGGACACTTCATTACTCTTCTATATATAGCTGAACAGTAATTTGGAGACCTAAAGTGTCATTAGTGAGAGCTCAATGGCTTATATGCACTTGAGGAAATAATAGTGTCTAAAATACCCATATATCTAACTTGCGCATGAGATAGATACATCGCTCAACACCCCTATCATACTTGTGATGGGTGGGCCACCTTTGTAGACAACCACATTATTTTCATATTGTCAGCTTTTCCATCTTCTTTTCACTTCAATTCCCATAAAATTATTGACCACTTCAAGATCTTTTCATCTTTCTTCTCCCGTCACCCTAACAACCAGTACATTTTCTTTAGGGTGTGTTTGGATGCAATATCAATATGAATTGCAATTATTAATTTGATAAAGAGGCAATAACAATATTGTAATTCCCTTCATTAGCATTATTTTCGAGGGACTACCCTCCAAGTTGCATTACATTAGTTTCAAGCTGGAATTGTAAGAATTGTAACTACAATTTGGGGGCTACTTGTTATAGAGACTAGGAAGGATCATCAGTTATTTATTTATTTATTTTTTATTTCCTCTAGATTAAATTGGATATTTGCAATTCAATTCACTTCTACATCCAAGCTTGGTCTTAGCTTTCTTTTTATTTTAGAATAGAATTATCTTTCTTGCTTGCACTTTTCAACCCAGTAAGCACATACAAAATATGTGATAAAAAGATACTAGTAACCCTTCGTGTCATTGTCACCATTAATTGCATTTGCCACTGATCTTTTCATCAATGGTTTACTTTGAAATGTGCCAACTTTATCTCACTATTAGTGCATTATAGGACCCTGATCATCAATAGAGGTACATGTGCTTCTGTACATGTGTGATCGCTGTTTGATCAAAACTACTAATATTATTGGCCACACTATCGATGTGGGATACACCAAGAATTTCCTAGATTGGACGGCTTGGAATGCAAACCTTTGCTGTATTTTCTTCTAGTTTTTGGTCTGTCAATCGAAGAGTTAGGATCCCCTGATCTTGCGGATCTCTAAAGGATCTCTCTTTCATGATACATCAAATCGATGCTTTGGATCACCGAAACATGGTCTCAAATGTATAGAATCCCACATGTAAAAACCTGTAAGTTTATTGATTAGCAGGACACTATAATTTGTCACAATTAGGCATCAAATTCACAACTAATGGTAGTTCTAGATATGGAAATTGTTCAAAATTTAATTTTTAATTTCAAAACTCAAAAGTATAAATATTATCCCAAAGAAGTACTAGATAACATAAATTACAGTAGATATTTCTTATTAAAAATAACTTTATTTGTCATTATAAAAAAATCCTTCTGATATTTTGTTTTCAATAATGCAGGAGCCTCTTAGGTTTGTTCTAGCTGCTGGGACTGGAACACTTTTTTTGGTGTCACTAGTTATTCTGCGGATTTATTTGGTACATCTCTTTTGATACTCATCTAATCAATGGCTTATTTATTATGGTTCAGATGAAAATTATATCATTTTTCAACCTAGAGATGTGTATATAATCCCTGGACCCTGATTTTTACAAGTGGGACCACCCACTGCTGAGTTATCCTAACTGTCAATCTGATAGGACCTTGGTGAATGGAGCACGATCCCACTTGTAACCAACAAATTTATATCAACTGCAATCTCTAATATGTAATTGATATTAACTAGAAAGAGATGAACTCATTTTTAAGTGGCAATTGAACAAGTTATGAGAGAAGTTAGGTGCAACTTGTAGAAAATCACACAAGCAAGGTTATGGAGAGAAGGGCCTTGGAATCGATGGAGAAGAACAAGAAAAAAACAAAAGAAGAGATGAGAGAGAGAGAGAGAGAGAGAGAGAGAGAGAGAGAGAGAGAGAGAGAGAGAGAGAGAGAGAGAGAGAGAGAGAGAGAGAGGCTAAAAGATAAACTACTTTATTAAAAAAGCAAAAGAGAGGAGTGAGAGAGCTTATACATGTTGTGTTCTTACTAGCTTATACAACTTGATATTTGGCCTCAGTACCAGATAATGCAATAGTGGTTTCTCCTTGCTTCACACCAAGAATGAAATAGAAACTAGAGATTGAACGATGTGTAGATGGGTCCTTGTCCCAATTTGCATCACAATAGCTTGAAATCTTTATTGATATATAGTGCTTGTAAAACATCTTTGTTAATGGTTGCCTTCACATATCTCAAAATACACTTTGCTGCATCCATATATAGTTTCCTTAGCACTTGCATAAACTGATTCAACTAGGTATGTCAAATCTAGGCTGGTAATGGTTAGGAATATCAGGTTATCGACCATCTCTCGAAAGTATGTGCATCTGTTAGTAGCTCTCCTTTATCCTTCGTCGTCTTTTGATTCACTTCCAATGGCATCACGATCGATTTTGAACCTAGCAAACCAAATTTTTCAAGAAAATCCAAACTAAATTTATGTTAAAGAGTCAAAATTTCCCTTTTATCTCTTATCATTGTAATACCTAAAAATTATTAAAGGTCTCCCAAATCCCAAAACTTTGAGAGAGAAATTTTCAACTTTTCCACCTCTTTTAGAACATTGCTTGTGATGACCAAATCATCTACATGGATAGCACATATAACTGTTTCTTTCATGGAGTGCTTTACAAAAGTGCACACATTAATTGAAGATAAAATAAAACGACTTAAACTAAAGAAACCACTAACCTCTGAAAATCAAGCTCAAGTATTTGTTCTAGACCCTAAAGCGCCTTCTTAAGCTTTCACATGTGCCTTGAATTTTTTGAATCTTCAAGTCCTCGGGTTGCTCCATATACATTTCTTTATCAATGTCGTTGTTTAGAGTGTAATTTTTCACGTCCATCTATTGAAGGATCTAACCTTTATTGCTATCAAAGCTATAATAACATGTACACTTTAAGATTTTAGTTGTGTGGCTATATGTTTCATTGTAGTCTTCTCCATAGCTTTGAGAGAAACCTTCAGCCACCAACTGTGCCTTTTAGCACTCGACTTCACTTGTAATCCTTTGCTTTATTTTCCATATTCACTTACAACCACTAGCTTTCTCTCCGTCTGAAATCTCAACTGGGTCCCACATGTAATTCTTTTTCAATGCACTTATCTCTTCCTCCATGGCCTATTATTAATGAGGATTGCCAACTGCCTCTTTAATGGTATTTTGTTCATAGGAATCTGTGACTTACATCATATAAGCATAGTGCATATTGTGAAACAGTAATTTGCAATTATTACCTTCTACAAATATGATATCTTTGTTCTGCATCACCATGTGGCGATTCGATAACCTCCTTTTCCTTTGATTGGCCAATTGTGATCTTTTCATTAACTTGGATGATTCTGGAGTGGATGGTCCTATATATGGTTCTTCATCTTATGTGGGGATTGAGGACTCTATCTCACTATTTATGGCTTGATACCATTGTCAATTCTCATCAAAATTCACATCATTCTTGTTGTAGATATGATGATTTACTAGATTAGAACATCGGTGTGCTTGTCTCTTAGATGGATTAAAAAAAAAAAAAAAAATGCTTCATAGCTTTTTCATCAGGCTGTCATGATTTTCATCCTTGCGCTTCACATAACCTAGGCATCTAAACACCCATAGATGCATCAAATCTGTCTTCTTGTAGAAAATTTGATTTGGGCCATTCATACTTGGTCATACTGACTACAATTTATTAAGCACATTGCGGTATGCATGGCTTCAGCCCAATCACTTTTGACAATTTTTTTCCATTCATCATAGCCCAAGCAACCTTGACTATGTGATAGTTCTTCCTCTTAGCAAACCCATTTGCTTAGGCATTCTTGGCAAGAGAGTTTCCTTTTATTTCATATGCTTTTGGAAAAACATTACAATCATTAGACACATACTCTCCACCATTATCAGTTCATAGGATTTTTTATTTTTCTATTGAATTGATTTTTCACAAGTTCTTTAAATTCCTTAAAGCATTCAAATACTTTGGATCTTTAACATAGAAGATAGATCCGAGTATAGCATGAACTCATCAATGGAGGATACGTAGTACGTTAAAGTACGTTTATGATTCCACTGGACTTGGTCTCCAAACATTACTATGGATGACTTTAAGCGAATGTCGGGTTTTGGTGATAGACTATCGAAAAGATGGTGTGTTGCATTTGCAAATTCATATGCCTCATACATATGATTTTCATCATACTTGATAACCAACATTCCAGTCCAGTGATGAGTTTTTTTTTTTTTTTCCTTCATGACATCTCTTTGATTCTCCTAAACGTTGTAGTGACCCAATCTCATATGCCACAAATTGACAACTTCAAATGAGAAATTTATCGGAGATAATTATACCATTATTGCAAATAATAAACCCACTTTTATTCCACGAGCAATGATCCTACTATCATTATTCGATAGAATTTCACACCCTCCTTCACCAAATATGACCTTGTAGCCTTGATTTACAAGTCATTATACGGATACAAGATTCTTCCATAGCTTTGGCATGTGCAATACATCACAAGGATGCTTCATATTCCCATTAGAGTCTTGTAGGTGATGTTACCTTTACCTTCAATTTCAAAAGAGGTTTTATCATAGTGACAACACCCAATGCACTCAGTGTTGACTCTTTTATTAGTGAAGAGATCCTGTTGGTGTCATGTGATTCAAGCACGCTAAATATATATACCACTCATCTGCATTCAATTGAGGCCTGTATTGCATAAGGGACTTATTTGGTCTTCTCTTCACAGTATCTTTGCTTATCTTTAGTGGTGTAGCTTTAGGTCCGTACTCATGGCTCAGCGGTGGACTCCATGGGTTTCAATGTTGGGATCATGGATTTGAGTACCCATGTGGTGTGTGGGTGTGTGTGTAAAAAAAGGGAAAAAAAAGTGTAGTTTCCTTAATCGAATCTATATTGCTTTGCATATATTTTCAACAATTATAATACTTAACTCAATCTCGCCCTATACCTTTTTGAGAATTGCCATGATTGTTGTTGGTAGTGGGTGGTTAGGATTGCTAACAATTTTAGATTTGTTGGTGATTTTGGTATTTTTTTTTAGAATTCCTTTTTGAGCCACCGCTCCCCTTTCCACAAGGTTGACCATATGTTTATGAAAACAAATCATCATTGCTTGTCTGTACTTCTTAGAATCACTTTGGGCCTCCAATCTCCATTTTTTAGAACAACCAGAATAAGCGATTGTGCGAAGATAATGTGGGTGAAGTTAAATTGGTATCCTTGGGTCTTACTTGTCATAAAGAGACTTCTACATAAGCAAAGTCAAGGCCCTAACAATCTATCATTTTATTGTGGGAGGACGCTCATGGAGGAAGGAGAATCCTTTAGTTGGATGTTTTAGACCTCTAGGAACAGTTTGGGTCCTTAGAGACCTGATAATAGCCTGACAATAATTTGGAACTTGCAGCGGGCTAATGGTTGCGGCAGATGCATTGCGAAGGCTTGCCTTTCTAGATCATCATATTTGGATTAGAAAACCTCTGCCCCTAACTGATGAATCTCTCTTTTTCTTTTTTCTTTTCTTTTTTAATAGAACTGTTGGTTTGTAAAAAGATAAACTTTTTCTAACGTTTGTCTGAAGTGAAGGAGTCAGTCGTCTATAACCATATACCCATATATATGATTGGATTTCTTATTTAATAAAAAGAGGTGCATGTATTGTCTAGTAACATGTATTACTGTAATGTGATCTTTCCTCGATCCAATGGTTTTTCAGATATTATTGATCCTGCATTTGCAAAATTACATTCACATAATTTCACCAGTATTCATTTAGACCTTACTCAAGATTGATGAATACTGAGCATCCATTTCAATCCTCTTAATGTATGATGCAAATTGCATCAGGTCTGTTAAGCCCACTTGTTGGTCAGTGCAGTTCTCAATAAATTAATTTAATTACCACTGAATGGGATATCTCTTAGCTTCCTAGTTTTATTATTTAATCTATTATACTGCATTTTCTTGTATAGGAATTATTGTGGCAGTAAAACTAACATTTATTTTATTTTATTTTATTTTTTATTTTTTTTGGTGGTGTTGTTGTAGGGTTGGAGTTACGTTGGTGATAGACTTCTATCAGCGGTGATACCTTATGAAGAGAGCGGATGGTATGATGGACAAATGTGGGTAAAGCCACCAGAGGTTCGTACAAATGTTATAAAGAAAAGAACCAATATACTGCAATCGCAAACTCACAACTGTACCTAGTTGTGTCGAACTCTTCATATTGGTCATTAGATTTCGGATCTAAAGCACTAGTCTGAGCTAAAGGAGTTGATAATGATTTTGTTTGAAACATTCAAATTTGATGAAACACCATGCATTGAAAAGGCTAAGAAAGTTTAGTAGTCTTTAACTTGTCTTGCTACCAACAACTTGTTGGAGTTCCTTGGTGTGTAATTTAGGGGACCTAAATTCTAGCTAATGGTCGGAAAATCATCATGACAATCAAATGGAGGATCACGTAATTAGGAGTTGGGTGAGTCCGATGGTCCAATTTATGCTGTCGGCGGTATCAAAATGTGAAAGCAGTTCAATACATCATATTTCAGTGACCAAGATTTGAATGAATGACTGAAGAGATTAAAAAAAAAAAAAACCATCTGAAAGTAATAGGAAAGGTATTTTTGTAACATGTATTGGAAAGCTTAAACCTGTTTGCATACTGGAGGTTACAAAGAACTGAGTTATCTAAATATTCTTCACCACAACGAAATGGTGTCTTGATCTTGATAGATATTGTCCAAGTTTTAGTCCACTTCAAAGTGCTTAGTGTCAAAATATAATATTTAGTCATATTTATAGTTCGCCAGGCATATTAGAAGGGAGCCATTATTAGACCTTCCCTTTCGATCTGCATACACCCATTCATATTTTGAAATTGGAATAGCATAACTAGTATATATTCAATTCTCTAATGGAAAATGGGTGTATGCAAATGAATCGGTGTAGCTGTAGATATCATTTTCGCATGGTATAATCTTTGCATGGTATAATCTCATCATTGTTCACCATTTTGTGTGCAAAGGTTTTTTTTTTTTTTTTTGGTAGGGAGATTTGATGGGAAAATCTTTAGATCCATTCTAGTTTTGGAAGTATTTTTTCGGCACATTAAGAGAAGCAAAAATCAAGGTGAATTCTTTAGCAAAGGAGGTAATTGGCACTTACTAAAAGTCAGGATTTAGTTTCTTGTTGAGTATGTCGCTTTTATGTTATTTGGTTTTTCTTTCTTTTTTTCCTTGAATTAATAAGGCTAATAAGACTATTATATATATATATATATATATATATATATATATATATATATATATATATATATATATATATATATATATATATATATATATATATATATAAAGAAAAGAGATTAGAATTTCATGATCTAAACCACTATATTTGTTGTATATTGCCTTCAATTGATGCGTATGGAGAGAGAGAATTCACCATTCTCAGACCCGAACTGTTGAGATTAACTTCTCAGAGCAAAATGAAGGCACTTACAATTTGGAAGGAAAAAATAAAGAAGACTCTAATTAAGATTTTTAGTTTCTTTTTCTTTCATAGCCCTTCAAGGTTGTTTCCTTTCCACCGTTCTGATCTAATTCGATTCATTCCTATTGAGATAGCACTAAAATTGGTCTTGTTATCTTGATCTTTTTCTCACACACATTCAGGTGAGTATTCAAGTATTCAATCATGAATTTTGGACATAATTTGTAAAACATGATGGAACTTTAAAGACTGTAAAACAAGATGGAACAGTGAAGACTGTACGGATTACAAAATAAATAAGATTATATTAGGGCTATGAAGTGATTTTCTTAGCAAAATGTTCATGTTGCATATATCCAGTGTTCGAAGTATCGGTATCGCTACAAGTTTCACTGGTCGGGGATTTGAAAACATTATCGATATTGCTGATAATATCGCTGATAACCAGAAATGCAAAAAAAAAAAGTGGGGGAAAATGGTAGAATTTTTAGCGAAACTTTAGAAGATGATAAAATACACACAGTTGCATATTTAGGAATAAAATAATTGCCAAAAAAATGTATACACAATAAGTTTCCATTTAATGGGGGCTTAAAAGCATGTGTCGTTGTAAGAAACAATCTAACCATCCAATCATCCAACCAACCTTCTATCTAAACATCCATCAATATGCAGAATATTGACAACTCATGATATTTTGCAAAAATAAAAATAAAAATCATCAACAACAAGAAAGGAAACAAAAGATTGTGGTCTTGATATCGCGCATATTGCGATAATGATAATATTGAGAAATTATCAATACTAGCAATGACAAATTGAAAACTGCACATAACAATGCACTCATTAAAAAAATTGAAATAGATTTTATTTTTTATTTTTTTTAAAAACAAAATTTCTATGATATCTCTGCATTGGCAATATTATTGAAATATAGCTGATGCACTTGTGATACAAGCGTCACTTAGAATTTACACAGTTGAAAATATTGGCGATATCAATACATTGCAACACAAGTGACGCTTGGAATTTGCACAATTGAAAATATTGGTGATATCGATTCGTTGGTGGTAATTAGCAATACATTGTTGATGCTTGAGATTTCTAATACTACCGGTTTTATCGGTATCACCAGGCTGGAGATAATGATAATATGGGAAATATTTCGATAATATCGGAGACAATTCAAACAATGCATATATCAATGCTTATCATATTATTCGACTGATATTCTGCTATTAAGTAACCTTTAAATGATGAAAAACTTCTACATGTATATTAATCCTTGATACTTTTTCATTATTTCCTACCTTCTAGAGACCATGTTGGATAAGAATAACACATTCTTTGTGGTCATTGTTGTAATTATTTTGTATTTCGTCCAATCTCAGGTCTTGGCCCGTGATAGACTCTTGGGATCCTATAAGGTAACTGTTGATACCTCTTGACTTCTCCATCTCTTTATGGTGCCTACATAAGAAAGAATAATGCAGCGGTTTGTAAAAAACATCTTATATTCAGATTGAATTAGCTTCAATAATATTTATTGCTTTTTTTTTTTTTCTTCAAATGAAACGCATAGACATGGATATTTATAATCACAATGCTTAGTTTTCAAACAAATAGAATTTCAGATCTCTTAGTTCAATACCAGTAAGGTTAAGTTGGTCACTAAAATGGATTTTGTAAACCGTATAATTCACAATTTATAATGCGTAGGTGGTTGAATTTAATTTCTATCAAGCTACATGTTGAATAAAGCAATATAAAACACATCCAAACCTGAAATACCTAAAAGTATTGCGTGCAGATATTGCCACATGTGATGTGTGGAATCCCTCTCCTAGACAATTGTAAAAATCCCAATGGAGAAGGCTTCCTTTTAGGGTCTATTTGATAAGAGTGAATCTATGGGGAAAAGGAATCCTCAAGCATTATTTAATGATTATTTCTCATGGTACTATTGAGAAATGGATATTCCAAGGGATTCCCTTTTATGTGGTGTGTTTGATTTGCAAATGGAAACTTCCGATTCATCTCACAATGGACACCTTGAATCTTATGCTTTAGAATTGCAAAAGTAAAAAAGTGTGATGATAAAATCATGTAATTTATAGATTTTCTTTACAATCAAAGATGGGAAAACATCATGTCAAAGGAAAACTACTTTATTTTCCTATAGAATCTAACTAATCAAACAGGTGCTTATGATAAGGTTTCTTCATTGTCTCTTCATTCCTCTTTTAGAAAGATTCCTAGCCTAGGCCTTCTTCTTCCCACATTATAAATAGAGAGAGGCTCCCTTTAGCCTCTCTTAAACCCCTATGTATGAGAGAGAGAGACAGTTCCCGTGGTTGTTAGATTGTAGATTACAGGACCACTCCGCCATTTTAGCTCTGTTTCGTGGTCCGATTCTTAGGTCATCATTGTGGCTGCACATTTTTGAGACACTTTCTCTCCGTGATTTACGCCACATCCAACACTCAATTCATGTTCCATGTGCATGTTTTTGATGTAGAAAATCACACTAGAAAGGCATGATGGAGATCATTGGCTTCTATAGAAGGAATGGTGGTGATATAGAAAGAAAATCACACTAGAAAGGCATGATGGAGATCATTGGCTTCTATAGAAGGAATGGTGGTGATATAGAGAAGAAGGGTGTGTAGAGAAGTGTAGAGAGAGCATATTGAATTGTGCTCCAACCATCAATGACCACCCATGACTTCTTCCCTAATGAAACATAATATCTGAAATAGGGTTTTCTAACTCAACTAGATTTTCTAGTTTGAGACAATAACGTAGTGGTGCATGGAATAAAGAGGGGATCACTGTCTTCTTCTCTAGAATAGTCCTTGAATCCAAAAGGAGAGAGAAATCTCTAAAAATGAGAGATAAAAATTGATATTATTGATGAAAGTGCCGCTTAAAATGTTTGGAATGTGCTTATATAAGAAAAAGAAATCCTAAACCCTAATTTGACTCGAAATAAGATTGTTCCCCGAAATAATAAAAATTACCAAAAATAGTAAAAAGATGTCTTATCCTACCAAAACTTGTAAACAATGCTTAGATGACTAAACTAAACATTCCATATCACAACTGGACTCTTAAGACCCTAAAAATAGCAAAAATAGAACTTACTATGGTAGTAAATTAAAACAGCACTCTTTTTGAGAATTTCATCGAGGGAAACTAACTTTGTCCATTTTCACACCATAGAGCTCATCAATAGCTTTCCAACGATATATTGCATGCGTGAATGGGTAACCGGTCGCAAACTTATGGCCGTTGAAAGCAATAGTGCGTTTTTAGCCCTTTTTGCCCTAGTTAAAACCTTCTGGCTCAACTTCTTGAAGTCTTGGTCATCCATGAAGTCATCTGTCAGCTGTTCTACATCAAATGACTACCTAACTTGCAATATTTTCTAACACTCCCCATCAAATCCAGATCTTGATTGCATCAATCGTTCCTATGTTTCTTTTGGAATGGTCTACCTTGTCTACAGTTGATGCTTTGGTAAAAACGTCCACCTCTTGGTTACTTGTTGGTACAAGAATCAATTCTACCTCTTTGCTCATGACCATCTTGTGAAAAACTCCACTTTCTCCCTTTGGGATGAAACATTGGACTTGATGCAAACATGCTTGAACCAACACTTTCATTCATCATAAGAACAGGATAGTCGATTCTTCTCTGAAGTCCTCTAGCAACCGAGTCAATATCCACTTTCATATGTAGCTAACATTGCAGATCAATATTTGGCTTCCTTAGTCTTGAATGGCACAGTTGGTTGCTTTTAACTTGCTTATGATACACTTTCTGAACCAAGGCTGAAACAGAAACCCAAAGTGACAGGTAGTTGGATCCTCAAACCTACAAGCTTATTGGTACACAGTTCTTGTAGAAATTGCCTTTGTTGACGATTATCTTTGCACATCTCAAAATCCACTTCACTGCAACTACATGTGGCTTCCTGGCCTCTTGCATAAATTGGCTAACGACCTCAAATAAATATGCTATAGCTAGGCAAATAATGGTTTGGTGTATTAGACTACCAACAATCTCTCTATAACCATCCTTTGAAGGCTTGTGATTACTCTGAGTGGTGTTGCTATTGGCTTTGAAGTTGACAAACAATTTTCAAAATTCCACATTTATCTATACCCACTTCAATACTAAAAAAGTACTGGAGGTCTGCCCAAATCCTTCATCTCAAACCTTTGGGAAAGGTTTTTTGTTGTTGTTGTTGTGGAAGATGGCCTGTGATGACCAAATCATCTAATGCAGAAAACATATAATCTTTCGGACTAACTTATTGAAATTCTCACGAGGACAGTTCACTTGCCTAATTTATGTGATATTGTAGGCAAGTTGGCCATATATGATATCCATGAACCAGGTCAAGGGGCAGTGTTAGTGTTGTGTTTATTTTTTGTAGTGTATATGCATGCATTTAATGCTTCTGTGCAACGCCATACTATTTGTACTGGTTTTCTTAACAAGAAGGATTAAGGTGAGGCAGTCCTCTCCTAACAACAATTTCCTTGGAACGTATTGCCATTTGATGAAGCCAAGATCAATCAGCTGTATGTATCATTAGCCTCTATGAAGGAAATAACAAAGTGTATCAACTGACTTCATTGATCATCAAGGACCAAAGGGGAAATGGATGCGTTGATGGACACTACGGCTTGCAGATGTAGGTGCTTGTGGGCACTGCTGTTCTGAGAGAGGACGTTGGCTAGTGCTAAAGCCCCTTGGACATGGTAGTGCTGCTGCAAAATGCTCCAGCGAAGAGAAGAAAAGAGAAGAAAGGGGAAGGAAGGAGGAAAGAAAGAAAAAAGAAAGGGAAGATAAGGAAAAGGAAAGAAGAAGAAGAGGTAATCATGGTTATGATCACCTTAGCTTTCAATGTGGAATTTAAGGAATGCCTCATCGTAATCTCTTTTATGAAGAAATCCATTACAAATAGTATGGTGTCCCAAGGCAATATCAATTGCATATACACACACTACATAAAATAAAACAAGACTAACAAAAACCAAACTCAAATAATCTTGATCACCAAGATACAAACTCATACTTGTTCCCTACACAAACACAATTTCTAAAATAGGATTTAGCCACTGAACCAGATTTCCTAATTTGAGGCTTCCACCTAAGTTGGCAATGTTTCCTGAAATAGGATAACTTGCAGTAACATATCAGATGCATTATCACATCAGATTAGGAAAAAAAAATAATCCATATCTAAGTATCATCTCCTTTTATTATCTCAACCTTTGCATTATATTGTATTAAGGTACCCAATTACACATTATCTGGACCACCCATTTGGTAGGTCTCACTAGGTTGATCTAGCACTCAAATAGTTGCAGAGCAGTCAAACAATACCAGCAGTCCAACTAATGGACCTTGATAGATATAGATTGTTGCTTCCACATTGCTCAACGTTGTTTTAATTCCATAATGTAAAATGATTGATTAAGGGTCTGGATACTGTTAGTTAGAAACAATGGAAAATAGACAAGTCAGAGCAGATGTGTGGTATTGTTTATAACATTTTACATTTTCACTACATATATTTTTCTTGCCATTCACCTATTTTGTACACTGTGGTCCACCTAAGGAGGGAAACAGTGGGGTCCACTTGATGGAAAGCTCATATCTCTCACATGTGGCGACATTTTAAGCTTACTTCCCACATCCAACACTCTATCAATCCGCATGTGTAGCATATGTTGTGTTTTGCGCTCAAAGACGTGGTTGGCTTGCTGCGATGATCATGACAGCCCTTTGAAATGCATGCCTGACTAGGTAAAACCAGTCATCAAGCTGTTGAAACAAACACTCATTGGCACCGGAGTGCTGCTAGTTTCAGCCTTATCATTATTTATCTTCGCGACGCCAGTGGAAGATTTCCTACACACAGTTTTTGCGGCCAACAACACCAACGTTCCCACTTCAAAGATCAAGCCCGGTATAAGGTAATTTTTTTGATACTTTGAAAGTACCTTGATGTTCTAATGGCTTGATGGCACCTTGTGCACCCTTTCCACACATGTTTATGGGCAGCTCATGCACCCATGAGCCCAACACAGGCCTCAACTGAAATTGGCCAAGATTTTATGGCCTTTGCCCAACCCTAGCCCGAGTGAGCGTTGGACCCTGACTCAGGATGGGCCAGGCCTATGAGGCTCGGTGGGCTGGCCGGTCAAATGGACACTCTTGAACCGCGAATTTCGACCCAAAGATCTATGGGGTGTGCCACGATGTCCGAGTTTTACCCACTCCATCTTTCTATTGTGGCAGCTCATATTATGTTTTGAGCACAAAAATGAGGCAGATTCAAGTGTGCCACACCACAATAAACAGTGGGGGATTGAACTCCCACCATTTAAACCTTCTTGGGGCCCACTAGAGTTTTGGTTCAGGCTCATATTTGTGTTTTCCTTCATCTTGGTGGGAATCACTTCATGAACAGGTTTGATGGCATATAAACATCCTATTGGGCCCCAGGAAGTTGTTAGTGATAGGGTTTTCCATCCCCACTCCTTTCGTGTGGCTCACTTGAGTTTTGGATGTGCCTCGTTTTTAGGCTTATGTCCTAATATGATCTAGCAAAACTGATGGACGGAGTGGATGTCATAAGGACTATGGTGGGTCCCACAGATCTTTGGGTTACAGGGACTCCAAATGACCAGGGTTGCAAAAGTCAGTGGGCCTAGCTCGCTCATCACGTGGGCCACCGCAACATTCAATGTACATGTATGGCCTGCTTGATAAGTGAGCTGATAATCTTCATGGTCGGGGCTACCCTATAAAAAATACACCATTTAGATGTTCGGCATCCAATCTGTCTCTTCTTGTGATTCTCTTGTGATAACCATAGAAGGGAGGAGTTGCTAAGATTGCCCGTGGAGGTGATGGGCGACGATGATCTAGCGGCAGCTGCTGCTGAGGCTGCAGATGGTAGACCCGTCTACTGTAGAGATCGTTACTACCGTGCATTAGCGGGTGGTCAGTACTGCAAATGGGATGATCTGCTTAAGTAGTGGGACCCAAGTGGGGCTGCCTATGGCTATGATCATTGCCATTGTCAAAATATAAAGGTTTGAACTGTGTTGATAGTTAACTTGGAGCCTTCAAATAATCCAATATCATTATTATCATCATCTCATTCAGCTACTAGTTCCGTATGTGGGGGATCAAGTGGGCCACATATGATCATGGCAGGGTACTGGATAGGATAGGTGCCCACTGCGATTGCAGCCATGACTGGATAATCACAGCCAAACTATCAAAGGCACACAAAATGGACGGTAAGAGTTATAAAAAAGAAACAAAAAAAAAAGTCTTGCCGTTGATATTTCAGGCAACTATTTGTATGGCTGTGATTGTTAGATAAGGGTGATATTGAGATCATGTGCATTATATGCAGGACCCCTTTATCCAATAGTCCACTGTGATAACGGGCTGGCCATCCCACGCAAGGAATTTGCACTATTAAGAAGAAATGTTACAGGATCATGAGCCCCCACATAAACGAATATGGGCTTTTTATCTATTGGGCCCAACGGTGGATGCCATGTACCAACAAAAAAAAAAAAAAGAAAAAAGAAAAAAAGCCACACTAATTGGGAGATAATTGAAGAATACCAGCTATATAGCTGGTGTATTGACGTCAGCAAGTTTTTTGGGTCTCATAATGAGGTATGTGTTATATCCAAACCGTCCATCCATTTGGTGAGCTCGTTTTAAAGCTTCAGCCGAAAAATAAGACAGATCTAAGGATCAAGTAGACCACACTTCAAAAAACTTTGGGTGATTGAACGTCTACCGTTGAAAACCTTTTGGTGGTCACAGAAGTTTCGGATCAATATGAAATTTGTTTCTCCTTTTCATCCATGTATTTTTGACCTTATTAACAGATTGGATGGAAAATAAATGTTATTGTGGACCTACGAAATTTTTAACGGTGAAAATCATCATCCTCGCTACTATTTTGTTGTGGCCCATTTGAGATTTGGATATGATTCAAAATTTTTTTTTTCTAATGCTCTAAAATGATCTAGAAAATTAGATGAACGGTATGGATATAATAAATACATCATTATGGGGCCTATGTAACTTTGATCTCATTTGAACCGTTCGTACAACTCGGAGCTCAAGGAGCGTCGGCGCTCGTCTTCGCACGACACGTATCTACACCAACTATATTGCTGGTGGCTGGTCCTCTCATCAGATATGCCACGTGTCCATTGAATGTGGACACTTGGTTTATTTTATCTTAACCGCACATTTGTATCATGCATGCGTGGCCCACCTGCTGAATGGCCTGCTTTTTGGATAAGGGCATGTCTGTTGCGGGTACAGGTGCCACAGGTAGCTTAATGTTAGAAATAGCTTGGGTTTGAGAAGAACTTACATGCAAGAATCTCCAATTTTGTGTACTTGGATTGGCACGGATTCTGGCAATTGGTAAGGGTTGGGCTGGGCCTAGAGGTCTGAGCCTGACATGTGCCTAGAACACCAGCCCCAATCCTGAAAATGATAAAGTCACTACTTACTACAGAATGTTCCTAGTCAATGGATTGTTCAAGTAGGCCACGCGTGCCTAAAGAAACGAACACCTGGATGAACGAAATCAACGGTCTACATATAAGATGCATAAGTTCCCTAATCAAGGAAATGGCACCTGTAGGATATGAGACATTTACATCTGAAGTCGATTCCGGCTGGGCTAATTGTGCCAAAATGACTAGAGCGCAAGGCTGGACTAAAAATTGATAAGGCCATGGTAAGAGCCAGGTCCAAAGCTGGGTCGGATCGTTGGCTGGGCATGTCATCCTGATGTAGAGCGGGTCTCGGATAATTTCATGGCCAAGATGGACCAGAAAAGGTCCAATTGGAGATGGAGGTGATCCAAACCATCAGAACCTAAAACAGATGTATCTTGCCAACTGGAATGAGTTACCGGACATATCATATATGATTTTGGGGGTAGGACGAGCTACTTTAGCCACCTAACCCCGCTACTCTGGGTTACCCATGCCAAATTTGGAAGATTCAATCAGATCGACGGTCGAAATCCCTATTTATTTTTGCTTTTGTATTTTTAGTAAGTTTTAGTTTGATTGTAACTCTTCCTACTTTAGAAAAATTATAGGAACATCATGGTTCAGCCTAATAGGAAACTTACTAAATTTGACCAAAAGCCATGCACACTAGTAGGAATCACGACCATCTATAAATAGTGAGTATACTATTTATAGTAAGTCGCGATTTCTAAGAGTTTTAGTTGTGGTATGATTTTGAAACTTCTTCTTTGGATTTATGTTATTATTTAAGAGGTTGTAAGCTCATTTTTCATCACCAGTCAAATTGTTACAAATTTTATTAGAATTATTTTATACTTTCTATCTCTTCTTGTGGATTTGAGGCATCTCCTTGAGGAGTCCAGATAAGTTCTGTAGATTCGGAATAAGATATCCCCTGAGGAAGACGTGCTTGACCTCTACATGTCCTTCCCTACGTCACACACGGCCATTACCACCCTCAGTTCACATGGCTTGGATTACTTAGCACCAAAATTTGTTATGGTTTTATAAGTACCTGTTCATAGATATTAATACTACCAAACAAGGTGTAATGGCCTGTTTGGATTTGTAGAAAGCGTGGAAACCTTATTTTCATAACGCAATGGAATAGAAACACTATTTCCCATGTTTGTTTATCAGTAATATTTTTCTTCCGAAATTTGGATCAATTGAATGTTTGCCCTTTCTTTTGGGGACGTAGATTCAAGTCTCAAAGTTTTCATGATCCAAATCATCCTTCGATCGGCCCCACTTGTTGAATTAATAATTTTACATATTGAAAAGTCCCAACCATTTAATTAGTCACCATGAAATAAACGGTCAGGAAAGAAAACATTATAAGAACTATAAATGTGTGCTCCACATGCAACACGCGCTGGTTAAAAAAAATAAAATAAAATATGGGCTTCAAAAATCTAAATCCCATTGGTTTGAACATCCTTAATGAGCTAAAATTTTGAATATTTATAATTTGGAATTTAAGATGGGAAAGAAACTAAAGGCTATAAATTCAAAGGCGCCCTTGTCCCTATATCTCAAGCTCAATACATGTGAGGCTTCCTGTCTTTTACATACACATCCAGAGGGAAATTAATGATCCAGGTGAGCTAGGGTTGTCTACATGTGTAGATGAGCCATTCATGATCAACAAGCCCATTCGCCTAGAAGTGTCCCATCCATCATCCAGTTCCCATGGCTCTTGATATATGGTTGATCCTTTTTCCAATTCATGGTATTCTAGTTGATAAAAATTATATGTTTCACCATCCTAAATTAGAAATCATAACTGTCCATCCGATTCTATAAAAGTTATTATGTGGTATCAGAGCGATAAGCTTTGAGAATGTACATATTCAATTTAAAGATCCAACGAAAATCAATATGCATGTTTGTATTCGTTCCACAATTTAGATTCATATCATTTTCTGATTTGGTCGCATCCCACTTAAGTTTGGGTAACTACACATTAATGAAAGATGTGGTCACATGATCCTCGTAGTCCAAAAACCATCAGGTTAGTGAAAAGCATGCAAAATCACAGACTCTATTCAATCTGCAAGTGCATGTTTTTTAAACTATGCTTATGATGGTGCTTTAAAAGCTGTTACTTATATTCTATTGGCAACTGGCTCATGCAATGAAATCTCTTGTGAAGACATTCTTCGTTACCCAGCTCATGCACCAGGTGACGTATGCCATTAGAATACGCCATACCTATATTTAAAGAGACTAGCTTGATGCATTCCATCAGTTACAGGGGCTTTCGGTGCATTGGTTAGGTTTTTAGGATAGACTATATATTGATGGCCAAATCTGGTATTTTTATGGCCTGGCCACCAATGATCGATGTTGGTCAAACCAAACTTGAAATATTCATTTTTTGGACGACTGAATGATGTTAGATCTAATTCATTAACGTTTGCACCATGCATGCTACTTAGGGCAGATCTGATTTTTACAGCAAAATCGTTGGATGAACATAGCCATGGTGTAAGAAGAGGTCAAGAGATCAAATCTAGATCAATCATCAGATGGATGCCCTGCACGTCGGATCTGATCTTCATTCCTTGGATGATTGAATGCACAGTCCATTCCCTAGACGTTTGTGGATGAGATCGAACATGCATTAATCCTTGGACAATCGAACACCAGGTGTGATCGTCCATTCTCTAGATGCTGGACTTTTAAATTATGGACGATGGAGGCCATCAGATCTGACACGTACATCTTGTGGATGTTGGTTGTGAGATTTGGACCATCTATCTGTTCATGATGCCAATTGGTTTGGACCATCTATCTGTTCATGATGCCAATTGGACGGATTTGGAGTGTTAGACAGTTCGGAGTTCGGCCTGCGCATCCTATGATTGGCAAATTTGAGCATCTATTTACTATATATATGGAGATATGCCTTCGATGGGGCGGCCGCTTAGCAAGATGGCGCCGCTTTATAAAAAATAGTGGCAGAAATGTAGAGAAAGCTAGGCTACTGCTGGGGAACGTAAACTTCCTGCAGAACTTTATACTGAAAGACTTAGAGGTGTACACGAGTCGATCCGAACCGAGCTTGGTTCGACTCGGCCAGCTATAGTCCTCGGCTCAAGCTCGGCTCGTTCAACAGCTCGGTCCAGTTCAAGCCGAGTTCGAGTTCGAGTTTTTGAGTCGAGTTTCGAGTTCGAGTTCGATTGGACTAGAGCCACCAGCGGTCGGATGGGGTCTGAGTCGTCGAACCATCCGATTGGGCCATAGCCACCCAACTAGTAGTTGGGTGGGTCCACTAATCGGACGGACACTGCTCGCCACTTGCCAATCGCCACACCTTAGCCGGACAGACACTGTAAAAATGGAGAGAGAGGAGAGGAGACTCACTTTTCAGTTGTCGGTCATCCGGACAAACGCTAGAAAATGGAGAGGAGGAGAGGAAGGAGAGTAGTCGCTGATCGGGTGCTAGAGAACGACGAGAAATAGAGGAGAGGAGAGTGGTACTAGTCGCTGGTCACCGTTTGGGCGTTGAAGAGAGTTGAGTTCGAACCGGGGTTAGGGTTTTTAGGGTTGGGTGAACGGCCGAGACGAAAGTGGGCGCCGGGGGGTTAGTTTTTTTTTTTTTTAAAACCTATTTTGGGAATCCCTTTTTAAAAAAAAATATATATTTACTCAAAAATCGATATTTCAAGACGAACCGAGTTGAGTCGAGCTAGGTCCAGCTCGGACTTGACTCGAAAAGTTTCGAGCTCAATAAAACTGGCTCGAACACAGTTTTGATCCGAGTCGAGTTGAGCTTTTCCGAGTCGATCCGAGCGAGCTAACAAGCGAACAAGCTAACTCAACTCGTGTACACCTCTACTAAGGTTAAAGAAAGACGCCAACCCCCTTATTTATAGCTCCAACATGAGGTGTTAAAGAACTGTCTTAGAAATGAAATCTCATGGAAAGATAGCTAGCTATACACCACCTAACATTCCATGCATCTTTCATTTACATTCCATTGGGATTGTATATTGGATGCGAGTGGGGCATCTGTTGAGAGAAAAAAAGAGAGTATAAAATTCTACTATGTACAAGGATAGCAGATGCAAATAAACTTTAAAGAACAGAGTTGGCGCGGACCGATAGTGCGGACCCCTGGCATTGCGTAAGCCCATGTCCACGTGGACTAATCTAAGCTCTCTTGATTAGATGTCTTCAATTTTTGTAGAAATAGGGAATTATGATCGATTGAACAGGTTGCTCGGTCAATCGAAAGAACCCCAGATTAAACTGATTGGTCTTTGGACATTTTTAGACGATTCGATTGATTAACCTTGGAGTTCAAGCGATCAAGATGATTCAAAAAATTCATGTTAGCCCTCTGAACACTTTTGAGCATATTCGATTAATCTAACGCAGGGGATCAATCGATTGAGGGTTGCCTAATTGATGTCGATTGATCAATGCTTAGATCAAAAACGCGCACAATTTTACATAATTGTGCGATTTGGTTTCTATTCTGGGTGTAACACTATATATATGGGTGTAATACGAGATTAGGGTAGAGAACAATGAGAATTAAATTATTTCTAGGGTTTTGAAGGGAAAAAACATGGGTTTTCACATCTGTAAGTTGATCTATCTCTTATACTTTCTTTTTCATAGTATATTGCTCGTCTCTTTGTACTGTGGTTTTTTCTCGCAAGATTTTTTTCACGTAAAATTGTGTGTTCTCTTATTTGCTTTATTTGCGTTTATCTTTCATTTATGTGATTCGAATTCGGAGTTTGCTTCCACGGCTTCCAACAAGTGGTATCAGATATTAACATTGGGATTCAAGTTTGAATATGAAACATGACGATGAAAGAATCTAATGTGAAGTATGAGACAAAAGTTCATTAGGAAAAATAACTTTAAACTATGGAAGGTGAAGATGAGAGATGCCTTCTAGTTCAACAAGGATTGCAACAGACACTCCTTGGCATAACGAAGCATTCTGCGACTATGAGTGATGAAGAGTGGAAAGAATTTGATTAGAGAGCGATTGCGCTGATCTAATTATGTTTGGCGGATGACATACTTTATAATGTCCTTGATCAAAAGACTATCACGGGGCTTTGGATGTACTTAGAAAGCTTGTATATAACGAAATCTCTCTCAAATTGTCTGTATTTAAACAAATAATTCTATAATATGAAGATGGCAGAAGGGTCAGATCTTAATGAACACATTAGCATGTTCAATCAATTACTTTGTAAGTTAACGAGTTAGAGGTGAAGATCGACGAAGAAGACAAATTCCTAATCCCGTTGAATTCTCTTTCAGAGTCATATGAGAGTCTCATAGATACTATGTGTCACAATAAGGAGACCATCGATGTTGAAACTGTCCTTTTATTCGAAGTAATTAAGAAAGAAGGACAGTGGTGGGGGTTCTTCTATGGATGTGTTGGTTGCTAGGGGTAAAGTTTCTGAGCGGGAGAAGAGAAATTTATATCTAAGTCCAAGTCGAAGGGCAAAGGGAAGATGAAGTGTTGAAATTATGAAAAGTTGGAGCATATGAAAAAGGATCATTAGAATCTCAAAGCTCAGAAAGGAGATAAATGATATGATTCATCGAAGGAGGCCAACACAACAAAATCTAATAAGGAGGTGGGTGGTTGTGACATTTTGACCGCATCCAAATATAGATATCTCAACAGTGATGAACCCAAGGGTTGACAATCCTAAGTATAAGGTTGGGATATAATAATAACTCGGTAAGACTGCGGTTGATTCATATGGAATTTGGTGAGAATATAGTGTAACGTCTCAGATTTTTGCCAACTAAAAATTGGACGTCCTCGGCCGTTATGTCACGCCCCAAACTCAGAAAACGGGCTTACGAAATTCTTGATCGCCGAATTTGGTGCCGACAGCTTCCTTAGTACCCTATTCTCAGCTTCTAGCGCCCATACACCAGATTCCGATCCCAGGATCCTACAAGGAGGATTTTCAACATAAATTTCTTTGTAGATAAGCATAACCACAAGTTTACCCTAATCACAAAGGCAACATTATCATCACATATCCACTACAATAAAAATCTTGAATACAATACATGAAGGAAAAATATAAGATAAATGCCAAAAGCTCCAGAAGCTCTACTGCACGCTCCTGCCTCAGCTCGACTACTTCCTATCGTCACCTGCACGCATCCATCATGCATAAGCTTATAAAAAGCTTAGAGGGTGGTGTATATGTGTGCACAAGATAAGTGCCAAGCATACAAATATTGGTGTAAGCGGAATATTGGCAAGGCTATAAGTCATTCAATATCAGAGTATGCAATGCAAATCGGCTATGCAATGCAGAGTCATAATGAGCCAAATATCAGATATCGAGGATGCAATACAATATGCAATTATGAAGAGCCACGAATACCATCAACCTCATCTAGGCCATATAAATGCAGAAACATAGCAACCCAAAATGCCGTATGTCGCAGATATAATGCAATATGCTGATCTTGGCAAGTCTATAATGCCAGCAACTTTATTCAGGCTAGACAATACAGAAGCATAGTAAACCAAATGCGATGTGCTGAGGATGCAATGTAATATGTGGTGCGCAAGAAATGACCAAGCTGGAGTGTGAAGTTGGGATGATAATACGTAGTATCGCAAGCTGTGGGGTTAATCATAAGAGACTTTTATCCAAACTGGCTCATACCTGATTTGGATAATTAGACACAACATGGTAAACTTCTGATCTCAAGTTAGTTGCGTACCCAACCGAAATCATGGCCATTACGACGGTACACATAATGATCTAGTTGCGTTCCACCAGCCCGAGTGGATAGTGAATAAATGAATGAATGAATGAGATGCTGAGTACGCAACTCCTACTCAGCAAATCCACATATAACCACCACAATGCTTCTGATGTGGAACAAGGTTCCACCTCATTATACGCACAATAGCTTGCCAGTATAGTAACTTGCCAACCACTGGTAGCTCGTCCAAACCCTTAGACCCCGCCCATATCAGCGTCTGCCCACGTGTGCTCTCTCACTTGTGCAATAGTGATGGGGCGTCACAATATCAGAACCGTACATCTCTTGGATATCACCTGGGTCTAGCACACTCTATGCTAGCTTGCCGCCCCATTAAGTGCACAATTGGGTAAGTGGAAGAGACCTCACTACTCACCTGCTAATATCGGCCTAGCTCGTCGATAGCGGACCCATTCCTCAAGCTGGTCAGACTCAGCGTAAAATTATCTACTCCCTCAGGCGGGTAAGGTCACACCTCCTCCCAACCGACTAGACACAGTGGGAGATATGACCTACTGGTATACGACCCTCATGTGCTCATATATATCCACTCAGTCTAGACGTAGGAGCATCCCTTGACTTCGGGGGTTTAGGGATTTTCACCCAAGGACATCTATCGTGCTTGTTTGTTAGAACTAAACATTTATCCACGACATGCCTGTGGAGGCCACAGCCTTACTGTCGCTAGGGCATATAGTGGTCATATCATAAAGTGCGAGATGCATGAGTCATACCATCCAGTTATGCATTAAACCTGCGCGTACCATGCGCTCATGTGGGGCAACTCCGTCTCTCAGGGAGTCTCATAAACAATAAGCCTAATGACATATGCTATGCTCAATCACTCCTCATAACAAGCATGCAGATGATGCGTATGGGCATGTATCATGAAGTATACTAAGTATGATTATAATCACATACATTATAGTGGGCCTATATAAGACAGCCTATGGCCCGTATAGGTGAATGAGTGGTGCGCACATAATCACACACACATGGTAGGCCCCATGTATCATAATTGGGCCTCACACATACAATGGGCCTCATACAATTACAATATGGGTATTATACGATCACAACGGGCCTCATACCATCACAATGGATCTCATACAATCATAATGAGTCTCATACACTCACAATGGGCCTCATATAATCACAATGGGCCTCATACAATCACAACGAGCCTCGTACCATCATAATGGATCTTAAACATTCATAATGAGCCTTATACAATCACAATGAATCTCATACAATCTCAATGGCTTGTATCATGATGTTATACTAGCACATACTCATAGTCGGCATCGATAATCGGCCTAGCATCCAATGGGAGCCCAATGGTTTGGGTTAGCCCTCTAGGGTAAGATGGGTAATACTTATGGGGGCCCAATGATTTGGGATAACCTAATAAGGTAAGATGGTCATGGGCTTAACAACGGGCCCTAGGGAGATGTACAACGGGGACATTTAACCACTGTTTACAACGTGGACATTTAACCACCATTACTCCCATGGTGCGGCCCATTTGGGATTGAAAGCTAATTCACAATGGGGCTCATGACCAAGAACAAGTACCCACTTTCGAGGATCGATGATTTGTTTGATCAGTTGCAGGAGGCGCAGTTCTTTTCGAAGATAGACTTGCGGTCCGGTTATCATCAGGTTTGGGTCCGAGATGAGGATATCTCGAAGACAGCCTTCAGGGCGCGCAATGGTCATTTTGAGTTCCAGGTCATGTCCTTTGGACTGACCAATGCGCCCGTAGTATTCATGTAGTTGATGAACGAGGTCTTCCATCCATATCTCGACCAGTTTGTTGTAGTGTTCATTGACGACATTTTTATATATTCGAGGACCCGTGAGGAGCATGAGCGGCATCTGGAGATTACATTGCAGACCCTCTGTGTACACCAGCTTTACGCGAAGCTGGAGAAGTGCGAGTTCTGGCAGGAGGAGGTGAAGTTCCTTGGTCACATGGTGACGAGGCAGGTCGTCGCAGTGAACCCCTCGAAGATCGATGCCTTGCGTTAGTGGGGCCAGCCCACAAACGCATTCGAGATTCGCAGTTTCCTTGGTTTGGTGGGCTACTACCGGCATTTCATTGAGGGATTCTCTTGTATTGCAGCCCTGTTAACCAGGTTAACTCGGAAGGGTGCCGAGTTCGTGTGGAGTGACGCTTGTGAGCAGGCATTTATGGAGCTGGAGAACCGCCTCATGTCCGCTCCTATCCTCACTCTTGACTCTGGGAGTGATGGATTTGTTGTATTTACCAATGCCTCGTGACTTGGCTTGGGTGCTATCCTGATGTAGCATGGGAATTCGGTGGCTTATGCGTCTCGCTAGCTCAAGGTTCATGAGCTGAACTATGCTACGCATGATTTGGAGCTAGTAGCAGTTGTCTTCACACTGAAGGTATGAAGGCACTATCTTTATGAGGTGAGGTTCAAGCTCTTCTCCAACCACAAGAGCTTGAAGTATCTGTTCTCTCAGTCCGAGTTGAACATGAGGCACAGAGGCTTTGGATGAAGCTCCTGAAGGACTATGATTTTGATCTCCAGTACCACCCGGGCAAGGCGAACGTGGTGGTGGATGCCCTCAGCCGTCAGCCACGAGGCCTGGTGGTACACATGATGATTTAGGAGTGGAGGATGCTTGAGGATGTGTCAGCTTTTGACTTCGAGATCAGCTTGCACTCTTCTATTGTGTAGTTATCGAGCCTGTCGACTCAACCCTATCTTGTTGCAAGGGTGATCGAGGCTTAACAGGCAGATGAGTTAGTGCAGAGTTATCGGGCAGAGGCAGCATCTGAGAGTCAGTCGGATTGGTAGATTGGTTCTGATGGTGGACTTCACTTCAGAGGCCAATTATTTGTCCCGGATATTCCTGAGTTGCGTAGAGATCTTATAACCGAGGCACATCGATCGCAGTTCTTTATCTACCTTGGCTCGATGAAGACGTATCGCGATATGAGGCGTCAGTATTTTTGGGCAGGAATGAAGCGTCAGATAGCTAGTTTTGTGACCGAGTGTGACACGTGCTAGTGTGTCAAGGTCGATCATCAGAAACCCCCTGGTCTATTGCAGCCGTTGAACGTCCCGGTGTGGAAGTGGGAGCACATATCTACCGATTTTGTCATGGGTTTGCCGAGGACACAACGCGGTCATGACGCCATCTGGGTTGTCGTGGACCGTCCGACAACCATACACCATCTTGGGTGCTCGTAGCACCCATATGCCAGATTCCGATCCTGGAATCCTACAAGGAGGATTTTTAATTTTTTTTGTAATAGAGGATAACCACAAGCATAACCAAGTCACAAAACAACATCACCATATATCCACTATATCAGAAAATTTGAGTACAATGCGGAAAGGAAAATACAAGGTGATAAAAAAACTCCAAAATAATCTACTACCGCGCTCTTGCCTCAGCGCTGCTATGATCTAACGCCACCTAAACACAACTGTCATGCATAAGCTTACGGAAAGCTTAAAGGGTGGTGGAAGTGCGTGTGTAAGGCAAATGCCAAGTATGCAATATCAGAGTAATGCAAAAATATGCTGGTAAGTCCATGAATACTATCAGCCATACCAAGGCCATGCGATGCAAGGCATGAATGCTATCTACCATACTAAGGCCATGAGATGCGAGGCCTACATAGCCAAATGTCTTATGCGAGATGCAACGCATGCATGACAGTCCTCATCAAGTACATATATCAGTACAGTTCCCCTCTGGGATATCACTGGGGTCTAGTACACTCCACACTTATTGTCATCTTTATAGCTGCACAGCCCAGCGAGTGGAAGAGAACACACTATTTGCCTGACCAGTAGTTTGCCAATACTTACCTGGCTTGTCGATAGCGGACCCATTTGTGAGCTGGTTAAACTTAGCCTAGCTTACAACCCCCTCACTCGGGTGGATAAGGCCACACCCCCTTCTAACCAACCACAACACAGTGGGAGACGCGACCTACTAATATTCGGCACTCGTGCGCTCATGTATCCACTTGGTCTAGACATTAGAATATCTTCTGGTACCAAAAGGTTCAAGGACTTTCACCCAAGGACATCTTATATACCCACAGTGCTAGAACGAAGTATTTTAGTATCCAATCTGGCCATCCACGATGTGCATGTGGAAGCCACGACCTTGATGTCGCTAGGGCGTACAGTAAATCATGTCACACGGAATGCGAAATACATGAGTCACACCATCCAGTCATGCATCACTCCTACACGTACCGCACGATCATGTGGGGCACTCTGTCTCATAAGGAGTCCCATAAATGTCTCAGCCCAACGGCGTATGCTATGATTAAACACTCCTCATAACAGGCATACAAAAGATGCGTATGGGCATGTATCATGATGTTATACTATGCATCTTCTCAGTGTGTCTTACTAACTAAGTACACTAGCATGATTATCAGATATAACAGGCGATGATCGGTCTTAACCAGTATGCCACTTACAAGAATAGGGGCTAAACGGTATAGAAGGCTATATGGAATGGTCCATGTTAGACTATCATAATCTATTCATGGTACTAGTATATCATATATCCTAAGGCGGGGTCCACTTGAAGGGACGGTGGAAAGTATCATCATCAATGGGGGCCTAACGGTTTGGGTTAGCCCACCAAGGGAAGATGAGAATGGGCCTAACAATGGGCCCTAGGGAGAGTTACAATGCGAACATTTAACCATCATTGCTTTTACAATGTGGACATCAAACCATCATTGCTCCCAAGGCATGGCCCGTCAAAACATTATTACATACGTCATGGTAGAATCACACATCGCAATGGACATCATATATATCACATTAGACCTCACACAAAGGCCTCACATACATCTCATTGGGCGTCCTCATGGTCCTTATATACATCAAGATGGGCTGCAACAATGGGCCTCATATACATCAAGGTGGGCCACAACAATGGGCCTCATATACATCAAGATGGGCCGCAACAATGGGCCTCATATACATCAAGATGGGCCGCAACAATGGGCCTCATATACATCAAGATGGGCCGCAACAATGGGCCTCATATACATTAAGATGGGCCCATCGTCCTAGCGGGACTATCTACACCATTCATCTATTTATAGAGATTATTTTAGAGCATTACCTAAAAAAATGAATCATATTGGAAGATCATCTGGACCATACCACAAATAGTAGTGGAGATAATGACTTTCACTGTTTAAAATTTACAGGGCCACCATAACGTTTATTTTCCATCCAATCCATTCATAAGGTCACAAAGGCATGAATTAAGAGGAAAAATAATTTCATATTGATCTAGAACTTTTGTGATCCCAAATGGTTTTAATGGTGGACATTCAATCCTCCACTGATTTTTTTCATTGTGGTCCACCTGATAGGTAGATCTGCCTTATCCTCATCTCAGGCCTTAAGACGATTTGCAAGTGGATGGACGGTTTGGATTAACACTTACCTCATGAACAGGCCCACACAGCTGCTGATGTGGGACCACCAGTAGATGGACAGTCAGATATAACACATACCTGATGATCAGGCCCATAGAACTTGCAGATGTCAATATAGCAGCTATGCTACTCGTCCAGCAGATGGACGATATGGATGCCACATATACATCAGCGGTGGGTCCCACCGTCCAGCCATCTGGACGGTGTGTATTAGACCATACATCACGGTGGGGTCTATACACCCCAAAATGGATGGTGTGGATATAATACATACATCAATGCAGGATCCAAAAAACTTTCTAACTTCAATGCAGCAGCTATATTGCTGTGTGAGGTACACTGGTCAATTCGTTTCTACAGAGGTGGGTCCCACGTGGGGCCCACCAGATATACGTATATATATAATGATATATTATTATTACTATTATTATATATATATATATAGCAAACAGATAGCGTCCAGGCTTGCTGGACAGTCTGGACAGCAGGCCGTCTAGCAGTTCCTAGACCACTGACAATTGATGGACGGTATAGATCAATTACACATACATCCAGGTGGGGTCAACATCAGCGTGGCCCACCCGGTTTGGACCAAACTGATATTTGTGTTTTCCCATCATCTAGGGGCTACCAAAAAGGGCAGTAGCAAGGTGGGTCTCACGATCAGATGGCGATGGATCTAATCCATTCATCAAGGCCGACCATCAATAGAGAGAGAGAGAGAGACGACATGCAATGGAGGGACCCCATCATTATGGGCCCTCCCTTTCATGCATTACAAAACATACATCCAGTAGGTCCTATTACATGTGGGCCCACCAATCAAAATCAACAGTGGAGATCCCTTCTCTACCAAAATGCAAGGTCTAGATGACTCCTTTCACACTAGGAAAATAAACATCATGATGGGGTCCATGGAGAATGGCCCCATCATGGGTTGATCATATGAATCATGGTGAGCCATCGGCCACACCTAGGGTTTAAAGTGAGATCCATACCATCAATTAGTAGGCCTCACTTAACCCATCATTAAAACATAAATCTAAGCCTATAAAACACCCATCGTTGGATCTTCTTGGTTCTATGGAATGCCAAACTCCTTAGCCCTCTCTTTGATGGAAGATGATGAGGATTGAAGGGCTAGGATGAGGGATCTTGGGGTAGGAAGTGGGCCACATACAAAGCTATCTCTTCTTGGGAATGCTTGGACGACCACTCTCTTTGGGTTGCTTGGGAAATGGGTAGAGAATGAGAGAGAGAGAGGGTGGTTGTAAGAGAGGTGTGATGGGTGATGGGTGTGAGTGACATGAGGGTTGACTTTGGGGAGGGTTGCTTGTCTTGTGGAGAAAGAAAGCATGGGTTGTGATGGGATATGTACTTGATTGATTGATGGGATGGGTTTTAAAGATTCTCTCAGAATTTGCAATGCGCGGCGTTTCTTCAAATTAAAACAGTCTCACAACTCCTGGCTTGGGCACCGCATCGGTGCACAAGACGCAGCGTTGGAACTGTGGTGACAATGTGGTCACTAAGGTACAAGTTTCGAGTCAAGCTAACTCAGATCTATGGGATGCGACTTAGGGTCGTGTGCAAATGCTATCTATAGATTGGAGGTTGCCAAAATTTGACGGGGAGGATTGTAAGTCTACGGAACGGTACGGTCTAGGATACGGGCCTTACAATTATTGCCTATAACCTCTACTGAAGCTGAACTGCGCTCACTGATATGGTCAGGGCCGCACTGGCCTCGGACGAGGGGGCTACTCGGCTTGCTTTCTCAGGCATCATGTCCTGAAGGAATCAGGGCCTATTAGCTTTGAGCACTCTCAAATGTATGCGCGATATGGAGCTATATCAGAAAGTTTCTATGTTATTCGAATCTCGGGGATCTAATCATTCTAAGTTCTCAACAATTATATAGTTTAGGGTAGCTATTAGTAGATATGTGATGTTATCCTCAAGTATTCCCAAGTTATGCTTTGATACCAACTTCTGCCTCCCCCCAAACTCGGGAAAACAGGCTTACAAAATTTTCAATCGCCGAATTCGGTGCCGACAGCCTCCATAGTACCCCATTCTCGGCTTCTAGTACCCATATGCTAAATTCCGATCCTGGGATCCTACAAGCAGGATTTTCAACATGAATTTCTTTGTAGATAAGTATAACCACAAGTTTACCCAAATCACAAAGGCAACATCATCATCACATATCCACTGTAATAAAAAACTTGAGTACAATACATGAAAGGGAAATAAAAGATAAATGCCAAAAGCTCTAGAAGCTCTGCCGTACGCTCCTGCCTTAGCTCGATTGCATCCTATCGTCACCTGCACGCATCTATCATGCATAAGCTTATAGAAAGCTTAGATGATGGTGTAGTGTGTGTGTAAGATAAGTGCCAAGCACACAAATATCAGCGTAAGCAGAATACTGGCAAGGCTATAAGTCATTCAATATCAGAGTATGCAATGCAGATCGACTATACAATACAGAGTCATAATGAGCCAAATATCAGATACCAAGGATGCAATACAATATGCAATTCTGAAGAGCCACAAATATCATCAGCCTCATCTAGGCCATATAAATGGAGAAGCATAGCAACCCAAAATGTTGTATGTCGCGGATGTAATGCAATATGCAGATACTGGTGAGTCTATAATACCATCAACCTTATTCAGGCTAGACAATACAGAAGCATAGTAAACCAAATGCGATGTGCTGAGGATGCAATGTAATATGCGGTGCGTAAGAAATGACCAAGCTAGAGTGTGAAGTTAGGATAATAGTACATAGTATCGCAAGCTGTAGGGTTCATCACAAGGGACTTCTATCCAAACTGGACCATACCTGATTTGGATAGCTGGACAGAATGTGGTAAACTCCTGATCTCAAGTTAGTTGCGTACCCAACCGAAATCATGGCCATTGCGAGGGTACACATAATGATCTAGTTGTGTACCACTAGCCCGTGTGGATAGTGAATGAATGAATGAGATGCTGAGTACGCAACTCCTACTCAGCAAGTCGATATATAACCACCACAACGCTTCCAATGTGGAATAAGGTTCCACCTCACTGTATGCACAGTAGCCTGCCAGCACAGTAACTTGCCAACCATTGGTAGCTCACTCAGACCCTTAGGCCCCGCCCACATCAGCGTCTGCCCACGTGTGCTCTCCCACTTGTGCAATAGTGATGGGGCATTACAATATCAGAATCGTACATCTCTTGGATATCACCAGGGTCTAGTACACTCTACGTCAGCTTGCCACCCTATCAAGCGCACAATTGGGTTAGTGGAAGAGACCTCACTATCCGCCTGTTAATATCGGCCCGGCTCGTTGATAGTGGACCCATTCCTCTAGCTGGTTAGACTCAGCTTAAAATTGCCTACTCCCTCGGCAAGTAAGGCCACACCCCCTCCCAACCAACCACGACATAGTCGGAGACATGGCCTACTAGTATACGGTCCTCATGCGCTCATATATATCCACTTGGTCTAGACTTAGAGTATCCCCTGGCCTCGGGGGTTTAGGAATTTTCACCCAGGGACATCTATCATGCTCGTATGCTAAAACCAAACATTTTCAGTGTCCCATTTGGCCATCTACGACATGCCTATGGAAGCCACATCCTTGATGTCACTGGGGGCGTATGGTGGTCATATCATAAAATACGAGATGCATGAGTCATACCATCCAGTCATGCATCAAACCTACACGTACCATGCGCTCATGTGATGCAACTCCGTCTCTCAGGGAGTCCCATAAACAATAAGCCCAATGACACATGCTATGCTCAATCACTCCTCATAACAAGCATGCGGATGATGCGTATGGGCATGTATCATGAAGTATACCAAGCATGATTATAATCACATACATCATAGTGGGCTAGTATAAGATGGCCTATGGCCTATATAGGTGAATGGGTGGTGTGCACATAATCACACATACATCGTGGGCCTCACGTATCACATTGGGCCTCACACATACAATGGGCCTCATACAATTACAATGGGCCTCATACGATCATAATGGGCCTCATACCATCACAATGGATCTCATATAATCATAATGAGTCTCATACAATCACATTGGGACTCATATAATCATAATGGGCCTCATACAATCACAACGGGCCTTGTACCATCACACTGGATCTCATACAATCATAATGAGCCTTATACAGTCATAATGGGCCTCATACAATCATAATGGCTTGTATCATGATGTTATACTAACACGTACTCATAGTCAGCATTGATAATTGGCCTATGCACAAGGCGGGGTCCATAAATGGATAACAGATCCATAACATGAGGGTCAATCCTCAACTGTGGATATACCAAATTTGATAACATGGATCCTTCCGTCTACAGTGATGATGAACTCTCTTGATATCAAGTTTGGGCCTAGGTGGCCTACCTATAATCCTAAGGATCAGGAACGGGCTTCCTTCACCATACTATCATATGGCCCGCTAAATGCCCTAGGGGACCCAAATAAGTCCTAGATGAACTCCAAGATTAAAAACAACCTTATTAATATCCAATGGGGGCTCAATGGTTTGAGTTAGCCCTCTAGGGTAAGATGGGTAACACTTATGAGGGCCCAATGATTTGGGATAGCCTAATAAGGTAAGATGGTCATGGGCTTAACAACGGGCCCTAGGGAGATGTACAATGGGGACATTTAACCACCATTTACAATGTGGACATTTAACCACCATTACTCCTAAGGTGCGGCTCATTTGGGATTGGAAGCTAATTCACAATAGGTGTAAGACCCATATCCTAGCCCGTACCATTCCGTAGGCCTCTACTGTCCTCCCGGTAGAATTTTAGCAACCCGCGATCTGTTATCGGTGTTTGTGCATGACCTTGAGAGGCGGAGTCGGCTCAACGCAAGACTTGTTCCAGTGTGACGGTGCCATCACTGCGGTTCTAATACTACATCTCGCACGCCGAGGCGATACCCAAGCTAGGAGATGTGAGTATGTGTTCAGTTCGAGGAAAACGCCGTCCGTTGCGAATATCGAGAGAATCTCTACTACCCATCAAATCAATCAATCAAATCAAATCAATCAAGTACAAGGCAACCCAACCCATCCCTCTCTTACACAACCTTACCCAAAGTCAACTCTCTCTCTCTCTCTCTCTCTCCACCCATCCCTCTCTTACTTAAAATTGAACCAAGCCCATCCCTCTTCTTATACACCCATCACTCTCTCCCTACATCACTTATCTCTCTCATTTCACTCTCATTCCAAGCAATTCCCAAGAGAGATCCAACATCTAAGCTCTCCATGAGAAGAGCTAGTATGGCCCACCTTCCTACCACTCAATCTCACCCTCCAAGCTTCATCTCGACCGTTGAAATGCATTCCATGGAGCTCTAGATTGTATCGGTGGAAGGAGGAGTCCATGATCAAAGGTGGGTATTCATTTCAATTGATTTTGATGTAGGGTCCACTTGATTTGGGACCCACTTGATGTATGCATTGTATAGGGAGGGCCCATAGTGGCAGGGTCCCTCCCATTCACCGATTTCTCTCTCGTTTTTTGTATCTCTTTCTCCCTTCTTATTTCTTTTTTTTCTTTTTATGTTGAAGATGATATGTGTGTGTGGCCTACCCGATGTGATCAATCATCTGGACTGTCCAGATTTTCTTTGGGGCGTTCCGTGGATGGGCCCACCTTGATGCCCATTTTGGGCCAGCTAGGATGGAGGGAAATAACAAATATCATCTTGGTCCATGTGGACCCCACCTTGATTCATGTATTTTATCCCAACCGTCCATCCATTTTTTTAGGTGTGGGACCCACTCCACATGTGCTGCATGTGTGGAGGTGGGGCCCATATTGACGTATGCGTCCTACCTTGCCCGTTGGAGGGACGGTGGTCCCAGCAGCAAAGCTGCTGTACTATGATAGCAAGTGCTGTGGATGTGGTCCACATGACGTTTGTATTTCATCCATGCCCTCCATCTACAAGGCCCAACCTGCATGCATGCTACATCCAGCACGTGGCCCACCTTTGGCATTCGTGTGAAATCTACACCGTCCAGTGGTTGGATGGTGGGGACCCATGATATATGTGGTTTGCGTCCAGTCGTCAGTCCAGGCCTGGAAGCTGGAGCAACCCTCCCTTCTTTAAAAAATAATAAAATAAATAAATAAATATTAATATAATAATATTATATATATAAGTATCATGGTGGCTCCATGTGAGACCCATCTGATGTGTGGGTCTCACCCACACCGTTCATCTGTTGATTCTCCAGACCAACCGTCTGATGGACGGTGGGCCAACACACCAGCTGTATAGCTACTATTGACGCAGCAAGCATGTGGGTCTCGATCATGAGTGATGCGTTATATCCCAACCATTCATCTGGGACCCACGTGCAGCTTAGCTGCCTTATCACGTCAGCAAGCGGGGTCTGAACATTCAGACCGTCCATCTGTGAAGATCCCGCCTCCTTCAGCTACTGAAGTGACATCATCTAGAGGGTTTGTGTGACATCCGCACCGTCTGTCGATCAGTGAGGACCCCCATCATGATGAATCTTTCGTATTCCACGCCGTCTGTCCATCTGGATGTGATCGTGGGCCCCACTATGATGCGATATCCAGGCCGTCCAGGGCCTAGACGTTGCTATCCTCCTAAAAGGGTATACATTTTATTATTATAATGATATAATATATATGTATTATATATGTAGTGGGTTCCATGTGGGACCCACGTTGTTGTGTGTGTATATATATATAGATAGATAGATAAATAGTGTACATATGTGGTGGGCCCCATGTGGGACCCACGTTGATGTATTTTTATTTTCACCTTCCCTCTAGACGGTGCTTGTGAAACCCAACATAATGTATGTGTTTTCAGCCACGTCGTCCATCTGATTTTTGGACCAGTGGGGGCCCACCTAGATGTATGTATTTTGTATTCACACTGTCCATTCACGTGGCCCCCATGTGATGTATGTGTTTTATCTAAGTTGTCCATTGATGGGCCCATTTGGAATGAGCAGGGCCTAACCCATTGTTATGTATTCGAGGCCCACGGGATAGGACCCATTACGATGGAATTGCGGCCCAGATGGAGAGGCCCATTGTGATGTATATTGGGCCCATGAGTGAGGCCCGATTTGATGTGTACAAGGCCCATATGATGGGGCCCACCTACTGAATCTGAGGCCTATGGGTAAGGCCTATTGTGATGTATTTGTGGCCTATGGGTCAGGCCCATTGCGATATGTAATAGGCCCATTAGTGCGGCCCATTGATGCAACCCAATTGATGTATATGAGGCCCACTAGTGCGGCCCATTGATATGGTCGACTTGACGTATATGAAGCCTATTGGTGTGGCCCGTGGACGCGGTCCACTTGATGTGTATGAGGCCCACTAGTGCGGCCCATGTGATTTGGCCGACTCGATATATATATATATGTATATATATATGAGGCCCATTAGTGTGGCCCGTAGATGCGATCCACTTGATGTATTTAATGGCCCATGGGTTGAGGTCCAATCTGATGGATATAAGGGCTACGACTAAGGCCCAATGAGATGTATGTGGGGCCAAATGTGATGTATATGAGGTCCATTGCGATGTGTGATTACTCCATAATGTATGTAATGATGATTATGGTGGGCCATGCCTTGGGAGCAATGATGGTTTAATGTCCACATTGATAGGCATTGATGGTTAAATGTCCACATTGTAACCTTCCTTTAGGCAAAATTCTGATTGTCGAGGCCAATCATTGAGGCCGATTCTGTAACGACCTTAGAATTTTTGTGCTAATCTTTCCTTAAGTAGTTGTTTTTGAGGTAATTAGCGCTTTACTTGATTGCTTGTGAAATTCGCATCAATCACTTTAAATTGTATCTGCATGGCTCTAAACGTGCAGATTAGTGAGCGCTACGTTACTCTGAAATCTGGGATCCATCGCTAAATCCAGTTGTTCTGGGGATTTTTTGGAAGATCTGGATCGGACCTAGACCGCGCTCGAAAGTCCGATGGCGATGATCTTAGGCTGTTGCGGTCACTGAGTTGGGCTTGGTCTTCACCTCAAAAATCAAGTCGATCTGATGTTCTGGGTCGATTTGGTTGAGTTCGGAGTGAAGAGTGTGAGAACGGTTGGAATTTAATAAGCTTTTTATGAAATCTGAGTCGTGTCGCTTGCGCGACGATTTTAAGCATTCTGACCGTTGGATTCTGACCCAATTTCACACATACATCGTGGGCCTCACGTATCACAATTGGGCCTCACACATACAATGGGCCTCATACAATTATAATGGGCCTCATACGATCACAATGGGCCTCGTACCATCATAATGGATCTCATACAATCATAATGAGTCTCATACAAGCACAATGGGACTCATATAATCACAATGGGCCTCATACAATCACATAGGACCTTGTACCATCACACTGGATCTCATACAATCATAATGAGCCTTATACAATCATAATGGGCCTCATACAATCATAATGGCTTGTATCATGATGTTATACTAACACGTACTCATAGTTAGCATTGATAATCGGCCTATGCACAAGGCGAGGTCCATAGATGGATAACAGATCCATAACACGAGGGTCAATCCTCAAATGTGGATATACCAAATTTGATAACATGGATCCTTCTGTCTACGGTGATGATGAACTCTCTTGATATCAAGTTTGGGCCTAAGTGGCCTACCTATAATCCTAAGGATCAGGAACGAGCTTCCTTCACCATACTATCATATGGCCCGCTAAATGCCCTAGGGGACCCAAATAAGTCCTAGATGGACTCCAAGATTAAAAACAACCCTACTAGCATCCAATGGGGGCTCAATGGTTTGGGTTAGCCCTCTAGGGTAAGATGGGTAACACTTATGGGGGCCCAATGATTTGGGATAGCCTAATAAGGTAAGATGGTCATGGGTTTAACAACGGGCCCTAGGGAGATGTACAATGGGGACATTTAACCACCATTTACAATGTGGACATTTAACCACCATTACTCCTAAGGTGCGGCCCATTTGGGATTGGAAGCTAATTCACAATAGGTGCAAGACCCATATCCTAGCTCGTACCGTTCCGTAGGCCTCCGTGGTCCTCCCGATAGAATTTTAGCGACTCGCGATCTGTTATCGGTGTTTGCGCACGACCTTGAGATGCGAAGTCGGCTCAACGCGAGACTTGTACCAGTGTGACCACGCCATCGCTACGGTTTCGACACTACATCTTGCGCGCCGAGGCGATACCCAGGCTAGGAGATGTGAGTATGCGTTCAGTTCGAGGAAAACGCTGCGTGTTGCGAATATTGAGAGAATCTCTACCACCCATTAAATCAATCAATCAAATCAAATCAATCAAGTACAAAGTAACCCAACCCATCCCTCTCTTACACAACCTTACCCAAAGTCAACTCTCTCTCTCTCTCCACCCATCCCTCTCTTACCTAAATTTAACCAAGCCAATCCCTCTTCTTATACACCCATCACTCTCTCCCTACATCACTCATCTCTCTCATTTCTCTCTCATTCCAAGCAATTCCCAAGAGAGATCCAACATCTAAACTCTCCATGAGAAGAGCTAATATGGCCCACCTTCCTACCACTCAATCTCACCCTCCAAGCTTCATCTCGACCGTTGAAATGCATTCCATGGAGCTCTAAATTGTATCGGTGGAAGGAGGAGTCCATGATCAAAGGTGGGTATTCATTTCAATTGATTTTGATGTAGGGTCCACATGATTTGGGACCCACTTGATGTATGCATTGTATAGGGAGGGCACATAGTGGCGGGGTCCCTCCCCTTCACCGATTTCTCTCTCGTTTTCTCTCTCTCTCCCTTCTTATTTCTTTTTTTTTTCTTTTATGTTGAAGATGATATGTGTGTGTGGCCTACCCGATGTGATCAATCATCTGGACTGTCCAGATTTTCTTTGGGGCGTCCAGTGGATGGGCCCACCTTGATGCCCATTTTGGGCCAGCTAGGATGGAGGGAAATAACAAATATCATCTTGGTCCATGTGGACCCCACCTTGATTCATGTATTTTATCCCAACCGTCCATCCATTTTTTTAGGTGTGAGACCCACTCCACATGTGCTGCACGTGTGGAGGTGGGGCCCATATTGACGTATGCGTCCTACCTTGCCCGTTAAAGGGACGGTGGTCCCAGCAGCAAAGCTGCTGTACTATGATAGCAAGTGCTGTGGACGTGGTCCACATGACGTTTGTATTTCATCCATGCCCTCCATCTACAAGGCCCACCCTGCGTGCGTGCTACATCCAGCACGTGGCCCACCTTTGGCATTCGTGTGAAATCTACACTGTCCAGTGGTTTGGACGGTGGGGACCCAGATATATGTGGTTTGCGTCCAGCCGTCCGTCCAGGCCTGGACGCTGGAGCAACCCTCCCTTCTTTAAAAAATAATAAAATAAATAAATAAATATTAATATAATAATATTATATATATAAGTATCATGGTGGCTCCATGTGGGACCCATCTGATGTGTGGGTCTCACCCACACCGTTCATCTGTTGATTCTCTAGACCGACCGTCTGATGGACGGTGGGCCAACACACCAGCTGTATATCTGCTATTAACGCAGCAAGCATGTGGGTCTTGATCATGAGTGATGCATTATATCCCAACCGTTCATCTGGGACCCACGTGCAGCTTAGCTGCCTTATCACGTCAGCAAGCGGGGTCTGAACATTCAGACCGTCCATCTGTGAAGATCCTGCCTCCTTCAGCTGCTGAAGTGGCGTCATCTAGAGGGTCCGTATGACATCCGTACCATCTGTCGATCAGTGAGGATCCCCATCATGATGAATCTTTCGTGTTCCACGCTGTCCGTCCATTTGGATGTGATCATGGGCCCCACTATGATGCGATATCCAGGCCGTCCAGGGCCTAGACGTTGCTGTCCTCTTAAAAGGGTATACATTTTATTATTATAATGATATAATATATATGTATTATATATGTGGTGGGTCCCATGTGGGACCCACGTTGTTGTGCGTGTGTGTATATATATATATATATATATATATATATATATATATATATATATATATATATATATATATATATAGTGTACATATGTGGTGGGCCCCATATGGGACCCACGTTGATGTATTTTTATCTGCACCATCCCTTTGGATGGTGCTTGTGAAATTCAACATGATGTATGTGTTTTCAGCCACGTCGTCCATCTGATTTCTGGACGGGTGAGGGCACACCTAGATGTATGTATTTTGTATTCACACCGTCCATTCATGTGGCCCCCACGTGATGTACGTGTTTTTATCCAAGTTGTCCATTGATGGGCCCATTTGAAATGAGCAGGGCCTAACCCATTGTTATGTATTCGAGGCCCACGGGATAGGACCCATTACGATGGAATTGCGGCCTAGATGGAGAGGCGCATTGTGATGTATATTGGGCCCATGAGTGAGGCCCAATTTGATGTGTACAAGGCCCATATGACGGGGCCCACCTACTGAATCTGAGGCTTATGGGTAAGGCCTATTGTGATGTATTTGTGGCCTATGGGTCGGGCCCATTATGATATGTAATAGGCCCATTAGTGCGGCCCATTGATGCAGCCCAATTGATGTATATGAGGCCCACTAGTGCGGCCCATTGATATGGCCGACTTGACGTATATGAGGCCTATTGGTGTGGCCCGTGGACGCGGTCCACTTGATGTGTATGAGGCCCACTAGTGCGGCCCATGTGATTTGGCCCTCTCATATATATATATATAGATAATATATATATATATATATATATATATATATATATATATATATATATATATATATGAGGCCCATTAGTGCGGCCCGTGGATGCGATCCACTTGATGTATTTGATGGCCCATGGGTTGAGGTCTAATGTGATGGATATAAGGGCTAAGAGTGAGGCCCAATGAGATGTATGTGGGGCCAAATGTGATGTATATGAGGTCCATTGCGATGTGTGATTACTCCATAATGTATGTAATGATGATTATGGTGGGTCATGCCTTGGGAGTAATGATGGTTTAATGTCCACATTGATAGGCATTGATGGTTAAATGTCCACATTGTGACCTTCCTTTAGGCGAAATTCTGATTGTCGAGGCCGATCATCGAGGCCGATTCCGTATGTCGAGGCTGATTCCGATCATCGAGGCTGATTCCGTTTGGTCGAGGTCGATTTCGTATGTCGAGGCCGATTCCATTTGGTCGAGGCCGATTCCGTTTAGTCGAGGCTGATTCCGTTTGGTAGAGGCCAATTCTGTTTGGTCGAGGCCGATTCCGTATGTCGAGGCCGATTCCGTTTGGTTGAGGCCAATTTCATATGTTAAGGCCGATTCCTTTTGATGGGGCTGATTCCGTATGTCGAGACTAATTTCAATTATCGAGGCCAATTCCGTTTGGTCGAGGCTGATTCCATTTGGTCGATGTCGATTCCGTTTGGTTGAGGCCGATTCCTTTTATCGAGGCCGATTCCGTATGTCGCGGCCTATTCCGTTTGGTCGAGGTCGATTCTGTTTGGTTGAGGCCGATTCCATTTGATGAGGCCGATTCCATTTGTCGAGGCCGATTCCGATTATCGAGGCCGATTCTGTTTGGTGGAGGCCGATTCCAATTGTTGAGGTCAGTTTTGATTGTCGAGGCCTAATGTAATGTATATAAGGCCCATAAGATGTGGCCCCTTTGTGATGTATATTAGGCCCGTGTTAGAGGCCTAGTGTGATGTATATGTGGCCCATGTGATGCAACCCACTTGATGTATATGAGGCCTAATGTGACGTATTTATGACCATCCATTGAGGCCCACCTTGATGTGATGAATAATGGACTCGTGTGAGAGGCCCATTGGGATGTGTTTGGGGCCCATGGGTTGTGGCCCATTGTGATGTATTTGGGGCCCATGGGACGTGGCCCATCCGATGTATATAGGCCCATGTGACGCGGCCCATTATGATTGTATGAGGCCCATTGTAATGCATTTGAGGGCCAAGCTATGGAGCCCATTATGATGTATGTTAGGCCCATATGAAAGGCCCATCGTGATGTGTATTAAGCTCTTGAGTGAGGCCCATGGTGTTGTATTTTTGGCCCTTGTGTGAGGCCATGGGTCCACTATATGTTAGGCTCTATGTGGGCCATTCCTTGAGGGCAATGTTGGTTAAATGTCCACATTGTCGAGATTGATTGTCGATGTTAGTTATTGATACCGATTATGAGTATGTGACAGCATAAACATCATGATACATGCCCATACGCATCATCTGCATGTTTGTTATGAGATGTGGTGTGGTTGACCATTGCATATATCATTGGGCAGGTTGTTATGAGACTCCCTGATAGGTGGAGGTTATCTCACATGAGCGCACAATATGCGTAGGATTGATGCATGAGTAGATTGTATGACTCATGCATCTCGCATTGTGTATTGTGATTACTGTATGCCCTAGCGACATCAGGGTCGTAGCCTTCATAAGCATATCGTGGATGGCCAGATGGGACACCAGAAATCTGTTACTAGCATCGGGCTGCCATAGATGGCCCTGAGTGAAAATCCCTAAACCTTCTTGGTACCAGAGGATGCCCCAATGTCGAGACCGAGTGGATACATGAGTGCCCGAGTGCTGAATACCAGGAGGCCACATCTCCTACTGTGTCATGACGGTTGGGAGGGTGTGGCCTTACCCGCCCGAGAGTAGGGGGCATAGCTAGGCTGAGTTTGATCAGCTCGTAAATGAGTTTGTTATCGACATGCCGAGTAGATATTGGCTGACTACTAGCTAGGCGAATAGTGAGGTCTCTTCCACTTGCATAGTTGCGCGTCAGTGGGCGGTGATTTGTATGTAGAGTGTACTAGACCCCGGTGATTTTTCAGAGAGGAACCGTACTAATATGTGGACTTATTGAGCAGGAGTTACATACTCATTCATTCACTATACACTCGGGCTGGTGGTGTGCAACTAATTGCTATGTGTACCTTCGCAATGGCCAGGATTTTGGTTAGGGCGTGTGACTAACCTAAGATCAGGAGTTTACCACATTAAGTCTGACTATTCAAATTTAGGTGTGAGACTGGTTTGGATAGAAGTCCCTTGTGGTGGACCCCGTATCCTACGATACTACGTACTATCATCTCGACTTCACACTCCAGCTTGGTCATTTCATTTGCATCACATATTGCATTGCATCCTCAGCATATAGCATTTGACTTACTATGTCTCCGCATTGCATAGCTGATCTACATTGCTTCCTTAGTATATGATATTGGTTTATTATATTTTTGCATCGCATAGTGAAATGGCCTAGCTATACGTCCTAGAGGGGGAGGGGGTGAATAGGACGATGCCAAAATAAAACTTTAACAGCGGAATAAAGAAAGATAGATACCTAAATAAACTAAATCAAATCACAATGCTGAAATAAAAGCAACCTCACTAAACAAGTATTGAGAGGTTGATACGAATTCAGTTCTAAGAACAACCTTACACCATAAAAACCAAAGGTTTATGGCAGGACAACCTTATTTTTAGAACGTCTTTGGTATCAAAAACTCAAACCGGAGAGGAATAAATAAATAGCAAGGAATTGAAATAAATTGCAGGAATTTAAAACTAAATTATTACAACATTCCCACTGTGCTTGAAATATAAATTTTGCAACATTCACATCCACACATACATTCCACAAATCTAAATGAAAAGAGATATAAAACTTAAGCAAGCATTCAAACCATTAGACAAAGAGTTATAGTGGTTCACCTGTGTGTACATCAACTGTTCAACAACAACCACACAACGCTACTCCACTCCTAATATCCTCACATAGGGGATATCAGCGTTCACTATCAAAGATAGGTTTTCCAAGTTCACCCAAAACCTTCACAATTGTGTTTTTCTCTGTGGGCTTACACAATTAAAAAAACCCCTCTTCTGAGTTTTCCTAGCTCTCCTCAGATAACTAATACAATGAATTTTTTTGGAAAATCCCAAAAGAAAAACCAAATGAAAGTAAATTACATAAATGTAAAATACCTGACTTTCTCCTTCGTTGTAGCAGCCCAGAAGAACCAAGTCGGAGTAGAGATTTGAACGTCAAAGTTCAATGTCCAATACTCTCTTTATAATGGTTCTTAGTTCTAACAGATTTTAAATTAAACCAATTGGGCGTTGCTCTATTTGATTTTGATTCTAAGAAGACCGAATACAACAATTCCACTTTTCAAATAAGATTGGAATATAGGAACAAAATCAAATAAGGAAAGCTAAAGAAAAGGAATATTACATATGCACACTTAGCTTAAAATAGAGCGCAGACTTATCTCTCAGAAGGTCGAATTAAATTAGCTTCAATTTCATATTTTATTCTGAGATTCGTGCTCTATTTATAGGTGAACAAATCATGTCTTCGACTGGTTTAAAGAACTCTACGACTGGTCGTAGAACTAACAGATATTTGAAAATTCGGGCGCGATAAGATCTGACAGTTTCACGACTGGTCATAGGTGGTCTACGACTGATCGTAGGTCCCCTTCGACTGGTCGTAGGTTTCACATGACTAGTCGAAGCTAGCCAATCTTTAACGCTGTACATTGAGTTGTAGCTCTACGACAGGTCGAAGAAACAGTCGACACTGTTCATACAACTAGTCGAACAAACCCTACGACTAGTCGAAGCCAAACAGAAAATATCTGAATTTTACAACAACCTTACGACTGATCTAGAAAATTCTTAGACAGGTCGAAGCAGTGCTAGGACTAGTTGAACAAAGTCCAGGACTAGTCTTAGAACAACCTAAACTCACATATATAAAACATATGAATTATGTATCCAGAATGACCTACTCTAAAGGTCAACCTAAGGTCAGTCATACCTCAATAGTGAAGTAAGGACATTGAAACTTAGAGATAAGAGACCTTTGAAAGTAGCAAGGCTTGAAGTCTTGATGGAGCTCAAACTTGAAAGCTTCTTGAGATCTTGAGGTTGAACTTGAAAGCTTTTTGAGATTCTTGACTTGTGAACAGTGCTTGTCAAACAAAGCTGATCTTGAGTAGAGCATTATTTTTCACAGATGCAAGCTGCATAATAGTGTCTTTGGCACCACAAATTTGACAATAAAAAGGGCTATAAACTATAACACTTACACATAGCCTGGATAAGGCTGATGGTATTTATGGGCTTATCAGCATGTTTTCACATTACTCTGATATTGTATGATTTATGGGCTTGTCAGTATGTCCGCTTACTCTGATTACTCTGATATTGCTTACTTGACACTTACATTATGCACACACTTTCACCACATTCTAAAGCTTTTTATAAGCTTATGCACGCTAGATGTGTGCAGGTGGCGTTAGGTTACATCAGCGTTGAGCTTGGAGCGTGCAGCGGACTTCTGGAGCTTTGGTTTTAACATATGTATTTCCCTTTCAGCATTGTATTCAAATGTTTATATTAGTGGATATATGACGATGATGTTGCCTTTGTGATTTGGGTATACTTGTGGTTATGCTTCTCATGAGACAGATGTACGTTGAAAATCCTCCTTGTAGGATCCTAAGATCGGAATCTGGCGTATAGCGCTGGAAGCCGAGAATGGGGTACTACGGAGGCTGTCGGCACTAGATTCGGTGATCGAGAATTTTGTGGACCCAGTTTTCGAGTTTGGGGTGTGAAATGGGGCCCATGGCCCTCGCACTATCTAGAAAATGGATGGATGTGGTGTGTATAACATACACATCATGGTGGGCCTGCATAAGGTAGCCCATGGCTGGCGTAAAACACATAAATCTGGGTGGACCTCTCATAACAAAGGGCCCATGGCCCTAAAATAATCAGTGGGCCGATTGAGTAACTCATACATCATAGTGGGCCTCATGGGGCAGCCCATAGCCCAGAAAAATGGGCGAACGGTGTGCATATAACCCATACATCATGATGAGCCTCATGGGGCAGCCCATGGCCTAGATAAAAGGATGGATAGCCTGTATACAACACATATATCATGGTGGGCCTGCCTAAGGCAGCCCATGATTGGGGCACATATGTAGGGTGGGCCTCTCAAGACAATGGGGTCCAAGGCCCTACGAAAATGAATGAATAGTGTGTGTCTAATACACATATCCTGGTGGGGCCTGGGACTTAAAATCAAGTCAATCCGTGGCTTGTGTGGGCCACACTATGCTCAACAGTTGAGAGGTTTATCCTCCATAAAACATTCATAATCATTCATTAGGCCCACCAAGCCGTGGTTCACAAATCCAGCCCAACCATTTTTTGTGCTCCACTTAGTTAAGGGGTTAGACCAAGTTTCAGATGCATCCAAATCTCAGATGGACCCCAGCAAGTGCTTTTATATGATTTAGCATATCTCCACATGATTTTAGATGGTTTGGGCCACCTGAGTTTTGTGTACGGCTGATTTTTGGGTTATCTCAATTTCTAAAGGGGACCCATCAAATGCACGGTGTAGATGTTTAACATACATCATGGTGGGGCCTATGGTGGGGCCCACCATCCTTGCCTCTTTTCTAAGAAGCAGGACACTGCTTGCTGCAGTGTCCTCTAAACGCTGACAGCAATAGCATCCAGCATATTTGATATATATATATATTGTTTTCTTAAGGTTTTTCATAGATGGGGCCCACATCAGGATAATCCACTCCAACTATTGGTCTCTCCGGCTCATAATAGATCTAACAAGTCCAATATACAATATTTTTCAGTGGATAGAAGCATTATAGCAGGCCCTAATAGTTTATATCACTAAAACCATTGTTTTCTACAATGTGGCCTGCCAGAGATTCTGTTTAGCTTCATTTTTCGGCTCAACGCCTAAAATGAGCTGGGAAATTGGACAGACGGTGTGGATCAGATACATACATCAAGGTGGGGTCATCGTGATTGTGACCCAGCAGCTTTTGAATTAAAGACGATATTTGTGTTTTTAACAATGTCCAGGCCTGTTGGACGGTCTGGACAGCAGGCCGTCCAGCAGTTCCTGGCCCACCTGGACTTCATCTGGGTCTAGTATCCTAAGATGGACGGTGTAGATATAACATACCTCAAGGTGGGGTCCACGTGAGTGTGGCCCACTTTGAATCAAATTGATATTTATGTTTTCCTGCCATCAACGTTTGTTGCTGGATAGCAGCAGGTGTAGTTGTACCCGGCCATTTGGCCTATGCCCAAATTGCCTCTCCCATTGGTCGGATGGTGTAGATATACCCCACATTAAGGTGGGTCCAACGAGGGTGGTTATTAGGCTGAGATCAAGCCAATATTGGCATTTTCCCACCATCCAGGCCAGCCCAAAAACGGGCAACAAGGTGGCCCTGGACGGTCCTGCAAGGTTGTTGTCATGCCCTAGACTCGGTGATCGGACTTACAAGGAAACCAATAGCTGGTTCCAGCCGCAATAGCCTCCATAGCACTCCATTCTTAGCTCTTGAGACAGGATTCTCATCCAGGGATCATACAAGGAGGATTTTCATATCACAATACCAATCTAATAGAGCATACCCAAGATCATAGCAAGTAAATCTCAGAAATAAACCAAGGAACATACTGCAAAATCCACTAAGAATTTAAAATTTACAGGTACAAGGTTCAAAAGGAAATACATAATGTAAAAAGAGGGAAGGAACGGTCTACAACAGGTCCTCAGCTCATGCCAACCAAATCCACAGCTCCTTCGCTACTGCGCTGACTTAGGATCTCCTGCATACATCAATCATGCATAAGCTTATAGAAAGCTTACAGGGTGGTGTAAGGTGTGTGACAATGGTGCTTAGAAGAAGATAGGGGAGGATGCAGAAGGAAACATGAATGATACCAATACTACTAGCCATACCGAGTCCAAGCTATGAATGAAGTAAGCAGTACCAAGCCTATGCAATACATGAGTACTGGGCGCCATACCATGGTGATGCAATATGAAGCTTATACAGCCGACGAAAATGCAATGCGAAGTAATGCCAGTCCTCATACCAATCCATATGTTAAGTACAGTTCCATCATAAGGAATCCACCAGGGTCAAATACACTGTAGGGTGACTGCCGCTTTACAGACCTACACAGTCAAACGAGCGTAGAGGACCTCACTACTCGCCTGTGGATAACCAATTACCAGTGAGGCTCGATGGTAGTAGACCCACTCACGAGCTGGTCAGACTCAGCCTAGTAATGCCCACTCACTTAAGTGGATAAGGACACATCCAATCTCAACTGACTACACGACAGTGTGAGGTGTGGCCTAATGGTATAAGGCACTCGGGCGCTCATAATTTCCACTCGGTCATGACGTTGAGGCGTCTTCCATGTACCTTGAAGGTTTAGGGGCTTTTACACAGGGATATCCTATGCACCCCAAATGCTCAAATAATATATTTTCGGTGTCCACATACAGCCATCCATGAATATACCTGTGGAGGCAAGGCCTAAGTGAAGCAAAGGTGATAATATCCATGAGACGCGATGCCGGATGCATGAATCATGCATACCAATCATGCACCAGCTCCAAGCACTCAATGTGCACAAGAGGAAAAAATTCCATCCCTCTATCATACCAACCCAATGACCCCACACTAAGCAATCCGACCATGCAATGATGCACACGGGCCATAAGGGTGAAATAGGTGCACCATATGGTGATGACGACGTAAAATACACTCCTCCTTCCCAAGGAGTGACTAAGCTTAGGTATATGGACAAATACTCCAAGGAGAAATCCTCTAGTGGGGGCCCTATACATTGAGTTAGCTCACAAAGCTAAGGAGAACAAGACATAAGCCTGAAAGGATAAACGGTCCTAGCAAAGGTCATGGTGGACCTTTAACCACGTATAGAGAACCCATGGGCCTACCTTAGGATCGCCAAGGAGGACATCCAACCTCAACTGGTTCCAAGAGGTAGCCTGCCTAAAATCAAACACGAATCAAGGCCCAAGGCCTATACCAATACATGGGCCTAGTGGGCAATCATACAAAGCCCAACTCATAGGCATTATTGTGGGCCCATAAGCAAGGTTTGGGCCCAAACATAAGGGTCATCAACCCACATATTGTGGTGGGCCTAATGGGCAGCCCATTATTCTAACCATATGGGCAATTCTTATGTTTAATTCAAGTGAATTGGGCCTTACAACTTGGCCTAAGTATAAGGTTATTTTGGTGGGAAATCCAAAGGCCCAACTACTTGTGAAATTTTAGCCTATAAACCTATCACAATATGTACTAAAATATAAGCCCAAGGGTCCAATGGACTTATCTATAAAGTTCCAGCCCAACTAGGCCTAAAGAATCCACCATCTAGCTATATACATGGACCTAATAAAACCCAACTAGGGTGGGCCTCAAATGTGCATTAATTGAGCCCAAAGCATGATAGGAAAAAGGGGCAAGATGTGTGTAAAAACATCCCCAAATCTGGTAGGCCATGCTGTCCCAAACCATACAATTATGGGCAGCAACTTTGGGCCTATTGCTGAAATTCCAGCCCACCCATTCTCTGGGCCTGCTAGAGTCTAGAAATAATCAACTTATATAAATATCTTATTCGCTGGTGACCCACACATATCACTGTGGGTCCCACCAGATAAGAGGAGTGGATACAACACAAACATCAAGCGGGCCAGCTACTGGACTACAAGTCCAGGAGCAGCCCATAGGCTGGGCATCCTTGGTGGATGGTCATGGGGGCCTTGGGACGGCTGCCCAATGGGTAGCAAGGTGGTCCCCATATGTGGACTTCCCACAGGGGAGGTGGGCCACGTCTCATGTGGACCACATAATGGAGGGACGGTGTGGATAACACACCACATCAAGGTGGGCCGCTTGGAGGGTGGATGGCCAGCCATGATTGGACGCCAGCCTAGCTGGAATGTCCAGCTATGGCTGCCAATCCAGCAGCAAAACATCCTATGTTGGGTAGAAAAATGGTGGCCCACACCCCCAAGATGGATCCCAACATGCTGGGCCACAAGATGGGCCAATTAGGAAGCCTTAAGCCTAAGCAAAACATGAAGCAACCACATGGACAACAAGGTCTAAACAGAAAATCTGCTCCATAAAATTTTTTTTGCTATCCATACAATGTACACCCAATAAAGTGGGCCCAACCTTGTCCAAAAGGGGAGGGATGAGTGGCTAATATTTTTGCTGGAAGGTATAGTAAGGTGGGGTCCACAAAAGGGTGGCCCACCCCTCAAAGTCCAAACTAAAATTTGTGTTTTCCCTTCATTCTATAGGGCTGGACAGTCTAGCAAGGTGGACTGTCCACCCCTATGGGCCTGCATTTTTGGGTGCCTTTGGATGGATAAATGGAGGAGGGGTCTAGGGTACTTCAAGGTGGGGTCCACTACTCCAAAGGATACCCCACATCAGGGAGAAAAGAACCCACAAACATGGGCAAACTCCATCCCAAAAATCAGCTACAATAGTCCAATAAAACTGTCCAAAATTCTGGGTAGCCATATATGGCTAGGCATATCAGCCCATATCTGGACATATGCATCAAATCAAGGGTGGTGTGGCCTTCATTAGTGGGCCCTACTAATGTCCAGATCAAGGCCTCAAGCCAAAACACTTTGCATGCATCAAATATGCAGCAAGTAGGACACCCCAAATCAAGAAATGGGTGGTAGGGGCGTACCACCATTGTTGGATTTTTTGGACGTCCCAGGCCCACCAAGGGGGCCACACATATCATTATAAAAAATAAGAGAAAAAGGGAGAGAATAAGAACATTCTGGCCATAGGAAAAGGGCTCCGCCACTAATGAGCCTTCCCAAGAACAATTACACCACACATCTTCATTGATATAGGATTACAACATAGATCTGCATCATGTATGTCATATAATCAAGATGAATGGTTGGGATGCCATCCCAATTATGATTCTAAGGTCTAGATGACCCTTTATGCTATGAAATCTATAGGAAACCTCCATGATGGGGCCCATAAGGGAAAACCCCATGCATGCATAAGATAGGCCATTTGGCCACATCTAAGGGATTGTGTAGGATCTCTACCATTGATTGGTGGGTCCTACACTTCCCAAGTGCAGGAAATAAGAAGATCTATACTAGAGAAATGAAATTATACATCTAGAGGAGCACCCACCTTGGATCTCCACCAAAACTCCAACTCTAGGCTTTTAAGGCTTCAAGCAAGCAAGATTAATGGTTGAGATGGGTTTTCAATGGATGGATGGGGAGGAAATATGGGAGAAAGGGGCTGGTGGAGATGTCCCACCCTCTCTTGCTAGGGAGAAATGGAAGTGAGAAGGGAGAAATGAGAGGGGAGAAAGGTGTAGGAAAATCATCATTGCTAAGTGGCTTGGGAAGAGGAAAGCCATGATCTTTCTTTAGGAAAGAGGTGTATGGGGTAGAGAAACAAATCATGGGCTAGCAAAAAGGAGGTCTAAATGGTGGCTGTAGACTAGGGATGGGTAGTGTTAGGGATATGGGTAATGTGGGAGATGGAACTCTAGGTAGTGTGTGTTGGAAATTGAGCAAATGGGTAAGCTATCTTAGGAAAACGTGCATATCTCTCTAGGTGGGCCACATGATCATGATCAAAGGGTTAAAAATTAAATGCCTACATCTTATGATCTACATATTAGATGGACACACGGGCCGCATCATCGGAACCTCAACGACGATACGAACAAGATGACATAGGTTTCGGGTCGATCTGGGTTGGGTCAATGTGACCGGACTTAAGGATGATCGCAAACACTATCCGAGGGTTGTGGGTTGCCAAGATTTGATTGGTAAGACCATGGGACCAAGAGAAATGAAATGCACACACACACATGCACTCGGGTCGGGTCTTACATTGTCCCATTTGTGGACAGCGTGGATCTCATATACGCATTAAAGGTGGGCCATCAAACTAGAGAGAGAGAGAGAGAGAGAGAGAGAGAGAGAGAGAGAGAGAGAGAGAGAGAGAAATGAGTGGAGGGGAAGGGCTCCGCCACTCTGAGTCCTCCCTTACATGATACAAAGAATACATCAAATGGGTCCCACCACAAGTGGGCCCTCAAATCATACCAATTTGGGGTGGAAATTCCTTTCTTACCAACAATGAAGATTCACCCACCTATTTTACTCCTTTTTGGCTCCTTAGGATGCTTAGCTCTTAGGCTTCTTCTTTGACGAAGGATGATGAAGATTGAAGGACTAGGATGAGAGATTTGGGGTAGGAAGTGGGCCACACACTTGGCTCTTTTCTCTCCTTAGTTGCTAGGGATTTTTGGGTAGAGAATGAGATGGGATGGAGTGATGGATGGGAGAGAGGGATGGTGTTGTAAGAAGGATGAGATGAGAGGGATGGGTGGTGTAAGAGAGGAATGGGTGTGTGTAAGAAAAGGGATGGGTGGAGAGAGAGAGAGTTGACTTTGGAGATGGCTTGTGTAAGAGAGGGATGAGTTGTGTACTTGACTTGCATTTGATTAATTGATGTGATGGATGGTAAAGATTCTCTTGGAATTCGCAACGTGTGGCATTTTCCTCGAAATAAGCACAGGCCCATAACTCCTGGCTTGGGTATTGCATCGGTGCATAAGTCACAACGTTGGAATCGTGGTAACGGCGCGGTTGCAATAGTACAAGTTTCGGGTCGAGTCTACTCAGATATACGGGATGTGACTTAGGGTCGTGCGCAAACGTCGATTAAAGGTCGTGGGTTGTCGAAATTTGACGGGGAGGATCGTGGGAGTCTAAGTGACTGTATGGACTAGGATATGGGCCTTACACGTTACCTTTGATTTTTCAACTTGAGTGCATATCCGTGTGTGTATTCATTCATGTTTAGGACCAAAAGGAGTGACCTTGGATCCACCAAAAATGTCCGACCGAGTGATTTGTTTCAGATGTCTTCGAAACCTCTGTTATGTGGATCGAGGCATCGTTGCGATCGCCACGGTGAAAACCGTGCTTTAATCCAATGCTCCGTTAGTAAGATACAACCCATTGAATCCGTGACCAAAATTACGTATCTTGTAACATAAACAACATTTATTGTGCTAGGCCCATTGGACTTGGGCCCATGTAGGCCTAAAGCCCAATTTATAGAACATAAAAATTATCACAAAATAGGACAATTACTACATGATAAAAAAATGAGCTAGCACATATAAAAGACAATGCACATGAGACAAAAATAGGTTCTACCTCAAAATCCATCATTAGCCCTCTCCCCATGCCTTAGAAACTAATCGTGGCCCATGTCCGCCTCATCCTACACATACATCCAATGCATGCCTTATTTTGTGCCACATCACTTTAAACAACCAATCCTAACACTCCACTTCATCATCCACCATGCATTACCTACAACCCACAACCCTTATGCATCCATTAGCCAATGCATGCCTAGTTTCTTCCACCTTAGCCAATGCATGATTAGCACCATCCACCTCATACATCCACTACACATACCATACATCACCTTCCACCTTAGTTTTAGCTCCAATAAAATGTGACACCCTGAAATTCGGGGGTCGAGCATAACTCAGCTCCCAAGTTTCAAAACATCACTTATGCAACATATTGAATGATGGATGTATGTTGTCTGTATGAGTGCATAAAACATGGAATAGATTAAGCTAACTGCAAATATAATTCAAGGATAAGTGAAAGACGCAAGCGGAAGACTTAAAGAAATATATGTGTACATGTGTAAATCCCTGAAATACGTATACTCTGCCAGGTCATAATTACAAGTGTTGTTTTCAAAATATAAGTATTAAAATGACATCATCTATTACAATCACAAGAAAAATCTGAATCCCCGCCTATCAGGACATGGCTCACATGAACCTGCCTGAGAACTGCATAAAAGAAAACGCGTCCTCATCATCCTCATACTCCTGCTCTGCCTTAGGGGTCGCGTCATCATCTGCAGCTAAGACAGAGTCTGGTTGGTGTTGAAACACCGTCCTAGAATGTTGGATTGAGTGATCAACTCAGTGGAACTATACAGTAAAAGTTAACATGTTATCAAATCAATCAAGCAGTAATGATAAGGCAATACAATCAAACACATCCTAACCATTCTTGTTAATGCAAGGATGTATGTAAGAATGATGCATGCTCTCGCCTGCACTCCCTCAGCGTCTTCAACTTACAGGACGCATGACAACCTCCCGTAGTGCCAACGACTCTAACTCACATGCAATGGGGTGCATGAACATGATTACCGAGTTGTTATTAGTCCTTTTCATACAGTAGAATTTGGAAGCTAAGGTACCTTCCTCATATCAATTTTCAAATAGTGATCCATTCTAGGGTCGTCAGTCCTAGGCATTCTCATACGATCAGATGGTTGTAGGTCACTGCAAAAGGCTCGTCACCAATCAATGCACGCCTATTATACCTTAGTTACTACCCTAAGGCTCGTCGCCTTAATGCAGTAGTAAGGTATGCTCGAGGTCACTACAAAGGGCTCGTCACCAATCAATGTAGGCCGACAGCACGAATATAGTGTCCCATACCACCATAATCTGCTCACGAGTCTGGTATGCTCACTGTTCACTACGGGAAGGCTCGTCACCCCAGCGTAGGCCGGCAGCTCGACCACGGTGTCCCATACCACCATGCCCGGCTCATGAGTCTTAGTGGATTAAGGTACAATGGTTGACGGAATTACATTGGTAAGTTTGGTACCCTAGATTCAAGTAATAGCGTTCATACATGGTGTACTTCCACCAGGACAATCAGGTTACTTGACGAACTCGACTAGTACGAGCGCACATTGAGTTGAACGACATAAAGTGCGCAAACACTCCATGTGGCCAAACCACTGCCGACAACCCTAATATGACTTGGTTTCGTCAAACACGTCCTACGTGGTGAAAACAACCTCGGCCACGAACTCAAGGGTTGTTACCGATTTCCTGAACTATTCATAGTCCCAAACATCTTCAATTATAACAGATATTCATACTAACAATTTAAACAGTAATGGAACAACCATGCTAATCATACAGTATGTGAGCATTTGAAGAATATTAACTTAACATGAATTACACATAAGTAGTGCTTGAAGTTAAACAACAAAGAATGTAAATTGCATGTAGGAAATCATACACACCAATAGGATAGTTGAGAATCTCTTCTCAATGCCCATAATAGGTTAATATATTACACACTTAACCATTCAGACATTTCTACAAACACTTAGACTACATAGTCCAACATATATGATGTATGTTGGTGATAACATACATTTGGACAAATCCTTTCACCAAGGAGTTGACACACATACAACTAGCACAAATACACGACAATTAATCATGGCAAACACATGTTCATATTTTATACGTATACGGTACTTCCTACGTATACATAAAATACACAAATCTCAATAAAACACATACATATCAGGAACGCAAAATAAACCTCACAGTTGGCATGTGAAATTTCATCCACAACAATAATAAACCATTACCCAACATTGAAAGCCTTGAAAACCATAACCTATACGAATATAGTCCGCACCTTAAACCAGAAAAGCACAATAGAACTGATTCAGACGATAAGCCTTCGTCAACGACGACTAGAAAACCTAAAGTAAGAATAGAAATGAGCTACATCAACACTTAGACAAGTCTAAACTTTAAAACAGACTAGGGTTTGATTAACTTACCCAAGAGAACTTAGAATCACCGGAATAACGATTCAAAAGTGATGATTTAGGTATGCAGAACAACAAGAAAGAATCTCAAGATGATTCACCAACTTCTCTCTCACTTTCTCTCTCTTTTCCTCTCTCTTTCTTAGCTAGGGTTAGAAAATTCGTATGAAAAAGAGAGTGATGGTTTTGAGGTCTTTATATAGGCCTAAAATAGATGAAAATAGCCCCAGGGCCAAGGTATACTTAGGTTATAACCAAATCAGGCCTATTCCGATCCAACGAAACACTTCTGGTGGTCCTTTCTTCACGTGCGGTCAGAATTAAGCTCACTGACCATGGATCTAGGTCAAGCTGACTTTTCGTATCGATCGATTTATAGATCAGCCGTGGCGGACTACTCTTAATTCAACGGTCACCGAAACTCGATCAGGTCCACCGGCACTAGGACATGCCAAGGCCATCTTCCCTAATCTGAGGGTAAAATTGGGTCAGAATCCAATGGTTAGAAAGCTTAGAATCAGCGCACAAGCGACACGACTCAGATTTCATAAATTCATATTTAATTTCTCCGCTTTCTCACACTCTTTACTCCGGACTCAAGTAAATCGACCCAGGACATCATCTGGACTTGATTTTTGAGGTGATAGTCAAGCCCAACAAGATGACCAAAATTGTCTAAGATCGACGCTATCGGACTTTTGACGCACGTTCCAGGTCCGATATAAAGTTTCCAAGTACTCCCGAGAGCAACTGGATTTAGCGTTGAATCTTAGATTTCAGGGTAACATCACGTTAACGATTCTACAGGTTTTTAGTCTTGTAGATCATATTTAAAGTGATTGATACAAATTTCACAAGCAATTGAGTTTAACGCTAAATAACCCACACAACTTCTAAGGAAAAAAATAGAGGTAGTACTCGAGTCTTGGCACGAAATTTTTCGGGTCATTACATAAAACCCCATAAACTTGCCACCTCAACCCTTAATTCCCTATATAAGAGTAGGAGCTCTCTTACACTCATCATTTTGCTATACTTAGAAAAAATTATGAGATTTTAAGAGAAAGTGAGAGATGATAGGGCCAAGGTATGACCCATCATCAATCTAGAAGGAGTAGACCACACATCATCATCAAGTCATCCATCAATTTGAGGTGAGTCTACACCCCACCTTCCATCTTCCTCATCCTCCTCTTTTCATCTTTTATATTTTCTTGATGCATGTGAGGCTCACTAGTGTGGAGTCCTATGGGTGCATGTATTAATGGCTATGGTGGTCAGCATGGTGGCCTACGTCAGTATGGTCCACCATGATGAACATTGTATCAACACCCTTCACTTGTAATCCTTTTTTGTATCTGGACAGCAACTTCTAAAAATCATATAAAATCAACCATGATACGATCGGAGTTGAAACTTGGGAATAATACGAACTACAAAATGAGCTAACTCTGGGACAAATTTCATAGCCATCCAACGGTCCAATAATTAGTGGCATCAACTTTACTTGCCTGCTATCTAGTAGCACATGCAGGATTCTGATTTGCCAAAAATGGAACCATTTTTACTTCCTTTATTGAATACAGTAAAAATTTCATAGAAAATTGAAGTAGATTTTCAACGGTATATAGTAAGCCTCATCGGAGTTCGGACGACTGAGATCTTGGCCTTATACAAAAATGTATTTGGGGGCTTGTTGTGACCATTCTTGTGTGGGTCATATTCGTGATTCCAATGGTCAGATATATTTGATATTTATTATTAACTTACTTGAGATAGTTAATAATCATATGTATGATCCCTATGGTTAGATTCTTTCATGATAAAATTTAGAAAATTCTGGACCAATAGATACTTCCGTAAGGATAAATTTTGAATTGTTTTGTAGGGTCCAAATGAATCTAAGGCTCTGTATGGTTGGAAACCTACATAAAGTATAAATGACTTATTTCCAAATCATCCATTGGATGGGATTTTCCAATAGAGGATTTGATCAATACATTTCATGTGCTACTTGATGTGCATGTTGGATCTATGTTGTACATAACATTCATCCTCTTATTGACCCACTTGGGTGTGGGATCACTTGTGATTTATACATTTTATTAGTTCATCCAATTTGGACACCCATGTACATTGTTTTGTGTATCTTATTTATAGTTTGTTAGCATGTGGGCTCCACCTACCATTGGATCTATTTCATTTCCTTTGCACTCTCTGTTTGCTGAAAATTTTCTAAGTACTTAACTGTATTATATGTAGGCCTCTTTGACTCCTTGTAGTGGGCCCCACGCTCTGTATTAAGGGTATCAATATGAGAGATGTTTAATTCTTATATTAGTGAGATGGGATGTCTCACCTTTTTGTCTGGCATGATCCCTATGTGTTTGGAAATTGAGCTCTAAGTTGTGACAGACCCCATTGCTAAAAACTGTCTGATTATTTTTGTGTTTTGTACCAACTTTGGGCCTCTGTAGTGGACCCCACACATAAGATATGAGTAGGCTACCACTTAGAACCTTTAAGCTATACGAATGAATAGAGAAATTATATTTTATTTGGGCCAAATAAGACCCCACATGATCAGGGAGTGGATCTCAAAATGGGGTTAGGCACAGTTGTGTAGAAAATTCTGTGCATAAAATTAAAAAACCTTAGTTTGGCCCTATACCAAATATTGTGTGTGCACAACCAGTTGGTTCCAGCTTATACTTTTTCAAGTACATATATATTACTACCAATTTCACTTCACGACACATTGAAAGGTGGTCCCTTGTGATCATGGGACATACTCAAAATCGGGTCAAAATTAATTCTGCACTGTGTTTCCTACACAGTTCTTCCAAGCACCCAAGTATGAGTCTTCACCAAAAAATATATATGCATGATTAAGTCGGGTTACCTTATAGGTTTTGAAGTACATATATAACTCTACCAAATTTCCTTTTTCCTTGAAAAGTAGTGGACCCCATATAATTAGGGAGTCGATCTCAAATAGGACCGGGCATAGTTATGTAGAAAATCCTGCGTAGAAAAATTAAAATGCCTGTGTTCGACATTACGCCAAATCTCATATGCGCAAATCCAATGAACCGAACTATTTGTATTTTGAAGGCCACACATAGGGCTACTAAAGGAACAAAATGGCATGCCAAAAGGTGGTCCCACCTAATCATGGGACACGTAAAAAAAGGCCAATGGTCATTTTTGCACAGTTTTTCTACACATCTCCCAAGCACCCATGTTTGGGCCTTCACAAATACTTGTGCATGCATGATTAATGAGAACTGAATTTTAGTTTTTGATGTCTATATGTAGTGTAAGGCCTGTATCCTAGACCATACCATTCTTTAGACTTCCGCGATCCTCCCCATTGATTTTCGGCAACTCGCGACCTGTAGTCAGCATTTACACGCGACCCTAAGTCGCATCCTATAGATCTGAGTCGACTCGAACTGAGACTTTTACTATTGCGATCACGCTATCACCGCGGTTCCAACGCCCTGACTTGCGCACCGATGTGATACTCAGGTTAGGAGTTGTGGGCCTGCGTTTATTTCTAAGAAACGTCGCGTATTGCGAATCCCGAGAGAATCTCGACCCAAACATCACATCAATCAATCTAGTACTAGTCAAGTACTTAACCCATCACTCCACCCATCACACCCATCCCTCTCTTACACAAGCCATCCCCAAAGTTAACTCTTCCTTACAACAACCCATCCCTTCCTTACAACAACCCATCCCTCTCTCCTTACATCTCCTCTCTCTCTCATTTTCTCTACCATTTTCCAAGCACCAAAGAGAGTGGATGTCCAAGCATTTTCAAGAGAGCTAAGTGTGGCCCACTTCCTACCCCCAAACTCTCAATCCAACCTTTCATTCTCCATCATCCTCCATCAAAGAAGAAGTCAAGGAGTGTAGCATTCCAAGGAGCCTAGAAGATTAGCAATCGGTGGGTGTTTTTATAGGATTAGATTGTATTTTGATGATGGGCTAAGTGGGGCCTACCGATTAATGGTATGGATCTCACTTTGCACCCTAGGTGTGGCCGATGGCCCACCCTGATTCATATGATCATCCCATGATGGGATCATTCTCCATGACCCCATCATGATGTTTATTTTTCCCATTTATGGAAAGGTCATCTAGACCTTGTATCTTTTGGTGAAAAGGGATCTCCACCTTTGATTTTTATAATTTAGGGCCCACATGACTTGGGACCCATTTTGATGTATGTATTGTATTTACATGGCCCACCTAGGGAGGGCTCATAGTGGCGGAGCCCCTCCCCCCCATAGCCATCTCTCTCTCTCTCTCTCTCTCTCTCTTCTTCTTCTTCTTCTTCTTCTTCTTCTTCTTCTTCTTTTTCTTATCATGGTGAGGATGATGATGTATGTGGCTGGTGGGCCACGTGTACATGGGCCCCACTTGATGGATGAATTGCATCCAGACCGTCCATCCATGGGACGTCTAGCAGCAACAACTGCTGGACTGTATGAAAGGAAAACATAAATATCAGTTTGATCCAAACCAGGTGGGCCACATGCACGTGGGACCCACATGTAATGCATGTATTTTATACCATCCATCTGCTGGATGTTGGGCTAGCAGCCCAACACTCCAGTAGCATATAGTTGTTATATTTGACGTCAACAAGTTCTGTGGTCAGATTATGAGGTATGTGTTATATCGATACCATCCATCCATTTGGCAGCACGTGGGGCCCACCCCACACATGCTGCATGTGTGGGGGTGGGGCCCACCTTAATGTATGTATTTTGTATTCACACCGTCCATCTTTGGACGGTGTGCTATGTGGGGCCAGCCATGATGTATGGGTCTGATCCACACCATCCAGCACTCTGGATGGTGGGACCCACCTCATGTATGTATTGTATATCCAGCCGTCCGTCCATTCTTGGACAGTGAGGCCCACTTGATGGATGTGTTGTACATCCACACCATCCATTGCCTGGATGTGGGACCCACCTGGATATATGCTTTATATATCCTAGCTGTCCATCTGATGGGGCCCATATGGATTGTGCAGGCCCACCTGCTACTTGTGCAGGGCCCACCTTGAGATGTACGTTGTTCATGGCTGCCCATCTATCTTGGTTGAACCATGGGCTGCCTGATAAGGCTATTTTGTTATGTAACAGGCCTACCTAGATGAATGTCATGTAGGCACTCTATGCACCTATTTTTTTGGACCATAGGGCAGATTTGTGAAGCCCATCTTGATGTGTATATTGATCTTGCTGCCCATTTATTTTCTGGGTTATGTGGGCTGCTCCATCAAGCCCACTATGATATATGTGATGCACTCACTATCCATCCCTAGCCCATGGGCCGTTGTGTGAGGCCCATTGTGATGTATATGTGGTGCTTATGTGAAGCCCAATGTGTAGTATGTGAGGCCCATGAGTGAGGCCTAATGTCATATATATGTAACCCATGAGTGAGGCCCAATATGATGTATGTGAGGCCCATGAGATGAGGCCTAGCATCATGTATATGAGGCCTTTGTGTGAGGCCCAATGGGATGTGTATGAGGCCCATCATGAGGTATATTAGGCCCTTCTGTGAGGCCCATTATGTTGTATATGAGGCCCTTGTGTGAGGCCATGGGCCCCACTATATGTTTGGCTCTATGTGGACCACTCCTTGGGAGCAATGTTGGTTAAATGTCTACTTTGTATGGGCAATGATGGTTAAATGTCCACATTGAGACCTTCCCTTAGGCCCTTTGTTAGGCCCATTCTCATCCTTTTCTAAGTGGGTTGACCGAAATCATTGGGCCTCATTGATATTTGCATGATTCATTTATTCACATTGGGCTAACCCAAGATGTTGGGCCCCATTGGTTGCTAGTAAGATTGTTTTAATCTTGGAGTCCATCTAGGACTTATTTGAACCCCCTAGGGAATGTAGCGGGCTATATGATAGTATGGAGAAGGAGGCCCATTCCGGATCCTTAGGATTATAGGTAGGCCACCTAGGCCCAACCTTGAATGAGGAGAGTTTATCATCACCATAGACGGAAGGATCCGTGCTATTAGATTTGGTATATCCGCTGTTGAGGATCGATCCTCATGTTACAGATTATATATGCTGTCCTTTTATGGACCCCGCCATATATATGCTGATTATTGATTACAATGATGTTAGTATACGCATTGAGTATGTGTTAGCATAGCATTATGATTGTATGAGACCCATTGTGATGGTATGAGGCCTGTTGTGATTGTATGAGGCCCATTGTGATTATATGAGACTCATTATGATTGTATGAGACCCATTGTGATAGTATGAGGCCTGCTGTAAGGCCCATATCCTAGTTCGTACTATTCCGTGGACTCATGCGGTCCTCCTGGTCAAATTTTGATGACTCGTGACCTATAATCGGCATTTGCGCATGACCCTGAGTTGTACCATGTCAACTTGAGTCAGCTTGACTTGAGACTTGTACCTTAACGACCGTGTCGTCACTGCAGTTCCAACATCGTGTCTTGCGCACCGATGCGATACTCGGGCCAGGAGATGTGGGCCCACATTTATTTCGAGAAAAATGCCGCGTAAGAGAATCTCTACCAAATGTCAAATCAATCCCATCAATCAATTAAGTACAATACCTATCCCTCTCTCAACCAAAGTTAAAGTAACCCATACTAGTCAAGTACACCCATCACTCACCCATCACACCCATTCCTCTCACTCTTACACATCTCTCTCTCTCTCACTCTCTCTCTCTCTCTCTCTCGCCATTTGTCAAGCAACCCAAGAGAGAGAGCAAAACGTCCAAGCTTCCCATAGAGAAGCTATAGTGTGGCCCACTTCCTACCACCCTATCTCCCATCTTAGCCATCCAAACTTCATCTTCCTCCATCAAAATAGAAGCTTAGGAGTTCATGGAGCTAAAGAAGAAGACGATCGGTATGTGTTCATAACATTAGATTTTGATTTTGATGTAAGGCCCACTTGTAATTGGGACCCGTTTTGATTAAATCCTAGAGGGGCCCATAGTGGCAGGGTCCCTCATCATGCCATTCTCTCCCTCTTTCTCTTTCTCTCTCTCTCTCTCTCTCTCTCTTTTTAATGGTGTTGATGATATATGTCTGGCCCACCTGATGATCCATGCGTGGGACGTTGATGTCTAGAATTTCTGGACAATCCAAATGGGCTGGATGTCCAGCTATGGGCTGCCCACTGTCCAGCAGCAGCGAGCCACCTTGTTACCAACTGGCATGGATGAAGGGAAACCCAAATATCAACTTTGATACAAGCTGCTAGTGGGCCCACACATGTGGACCCACCTAATTCATGTATTTTTCTACACTGTTCGCAGCCCACCATGATGTATGTGTGAATCCACACTGTCCATCCAGGCCAGAAATGAAACAGATTCAAGTCTTAGGTAGAGCACACCATCTGTGTAAGGCACAGCGTGATGTATGTGTTTTACATCCACCGTCCATCTAGTGGGGTGTGGACCCCCACATGTGTGGTCCCACTTGAGGAGATCCACACCATCCACTGTTGGGATGGTGGGAACCCCGCCTGGAAGCTGGGCTGTATTGAAAAAAATAATAATAAAAATAAATAATAATATTATATATATACATGATGTATATGTGGTGGGCCCCACATGGGACCCACCTGTCTGGAAACGGATTGGCTGGAGTACCTCCACTAACTATCTAGCTGTTGTATTACGTTAGTGTGGGCCCGATCATGAGGCATCTGTTAATCTAAGCCATCCGTCTTCAGGATGTACGGACCCCACTAGATGTAAGTGTTTTATCCATTCCGTCTGTCAATAGGATGTGGGCCTCACCTGGATGCACGATGCATCTACGTTGTCCACCTTGCTGGGCGCCTGAGTAAGGCCCACCCGTTGTCCATCTCAAAGTAAGGCCCACCTGCTGAATGTATTAGGCCACTTGTTGGCTGTGCATGGCCTACCTGCTGTGTGGCCCATTGTGATATATATGAGGCCCATTATTGTGGCCTATTGTGACGGACATGAAGCTTATGAGATGTGGCCCATTGTGATGTATATTGGGCCTGTGTGAGAGGCCCATTGTGATGATTCGCACCCCATATATGGGGCCCAATGTGATGTATTTGAGGCCCGTGGATGTAGCCTAATGTGATGTATTTATGACCCATTTGATGAGGCCCGATATGATGTATATGCGGCCCATGTGATGCAGCCCATTATGATGTATTTGAGGCCCATGTGATGCAGCCCATTTGATGTATATGAGGCCCATATATTGTGGCCCATTTGATGTATATGAGGCTCATATATTGCGGCCCATTTGATGTATATGAGGGCCATGTATTGCAGCCCCATTGTGATGTATATGAGGTCCATGAGCGAGGCCCAATGTGATGCATATGTAGCCCATGAGTGAGGTCCATCGTGATGTGTATTAGGCCCTTGAGAGAGGCCCATGGTGATGTATATTGGGCCTTTGCATGAGGCCATGGACCCACTATATGTTTGGTCCTATGAGGGTCACTCCTTAGGAGCGATGTTGGTTAAATGTCCACATTGATGGGCAATGATGGTTAAATGTCCACATTGTGACCTTAGGCCCTTTGTTAGGCCGATTATTGATACCGATTATGAGTATGTGATAGTATAGCATCATGATATATGCCCATACGCATCATTCGTATGCTTGTTATGAGGAGTGATTGAGCATATCATGTGTCATTGGGCTGATTATTGCCCCACATGAGCGCACGGTACGCGTAGGTTTGATGCATGACTGGATGGTATGACTCATGCGTCTCACATTTTTTGATATGATCATTTAGCGCCCTAGCGACATCAGGGCTGCGGCCTCCATAGGCATATCATGGATGACTAGATGGGATACTGGAAATGTTTGGTTTGAGTATAAGAAAACTTTGGATGTCCGTGGCTGAAAGTCCCTAAACCTCTGTGGCCAGGAGACGCTCCAACATCTAGACCGAGTGGATATACATGAGCGCCCAAGTACCAAATACCAGTAGGCCGCATTTCCCATTGTGTCATGGTCAGTTGGAAGGGGGTGTTGCCTTACCTGCCCGAGGGTAGGGGGCATAGATAGGCTGAGTTTGACCAGCTCATAAATGGATCTGCTATCGACGTGTCGGGTAGATATTGACTGACTATTGGCCAGGTGGATAGTGAGGTCTCTTCCACTTGCATGGTTGCATGTCCAGTGGGCGACGATCGCGTGTAGAGTGTACTAGACCTCGGTGATGATCCCAGAGATGTACATTACTGATATGTAGACTATTGAGCAGGAGTTGCATACTCAATAATTTATTCATTCATTCATTCACCATCTACTTGGGCTGGTGATGCGCAACTAATTTTATGTGTATCTTCCCAATGGCCAAGGTTTCGGTTGGGGCGCGCGACCAACCTGAGATTAGGAGTTTACCACATTGAGCCTGACTATCCAAATTTAGGTATGAGACTGGTTTGGATAGAAGTCCCTTGTGATGGACCCCATAGCATGCAATACTATGTACTATCATCCCGACTTCACACTTCAGCATGGTCATTTCATTCGCACTGCATATTGTATTATATCCCCGGCATATGACATTTTGAGTTGCTATGTTTCTACATTTATATGCCTAGATGAGGTTGATAGTATTCGTAGAGGATTTGAATATTGCATTGCATCCTCAGTATATGATATTGGCTTATTATGTCACTACATTGCATAGCCCGGATAAAGCTATGATATTATGGACTTACCAGCATGTTTTTCGTATTACTCTGATATTGTACGATTTATGGATTACCAGTATTTCCACTTACTCTGATATTTATATGCTTGGCACGTGCATCGCACACACTTACACCACCCTCTAAGCTTTTTATAAGCTTATGCACGATAGATGCGTACATGTGGCGTTAGGTCGCAGCAGTGTTGAGCTTGGAGCATGCAGCTGTCTTCTGGAGCTTTGATTTTTGATATATGTATTTCCCTTTTAGCACTGTATTCAACTGTTTATATTAGTGGATATGTGATGATGATGTTGCCTTTGTGATTTGGGTATACTTATGGTTATGCTTCTTACGAGATAAATGTATGTTGAAAAATCCTCCTTGTAGGATCCCAGGATCAAAACCTAGTGTATGGGCGTTGGGAGCTGAGAATGGGGTACTATGGAGGCTGTCGGCACCGGATTCGGCGATTGGATATTCTGTGAGCCCTTTTTTCGAGTTTGGAGCGTGACACCCGTTATGATTATATGAGGTTCATTGTGATTATATGAGGCTCATTGTGATTGTATGAGACCCAATTACGATGTATGAGGCCTGTCATTTGTGTGAGGACCATTATATGCATAAGGTCCATTGTATGTGTGAGGCCCACCATGTGTAGGTGATTATGTACACACCACCCATCCACTTATACAGGCCATGAGCAGTCTTATACCGGCCTACCATGATGTATGTGATTATAATCGTGCTTGGAATACTTCATGATACATGCCCATATGCATTATCCGCATGCTTGGTACGAGGAGTGATTGAGCATAGCATATGCCATTGGGCTGACTGCTTATGGGACTCCTTGAGAAAAGGAGTTGCCCCACATGAGCGCGTGGTGCGCATAGGTTTGATGCATGACTGGATGGTATGACTCATGCATCTCACATTTTGTGATATGACCACCATACGCCTTAGCGACATCAAGGCCGTGGCCTCCATAGGCATATCATGGATGGCCAGATGGGACAGCAGAAATTTTTTGAGACATGGGGCACCATAGATGTCCCTGGGTGAAATTCCCTAAACCCTTGATGCCAGGGGATGCTCAAATGTCTAAACCGAGTAGATATATAAGAGCACATGAGGGCTATATACCAGTAGGTCGCGTCTCCCACAGTGTCGTGGTCGGTTGGGAGGGGGCGTGTCCTTACCCGCCTGAGGGAGTAAGCAATGTTAGGTTGAGTCTGATTAGCTCATAAATGCATTCGCTATCGATGAGCCGGGATGATATTGGTAGGCGGATAGTGAGGTCTCTTCCACTTACCTAGTTGTGTGCTTGATGGGGCGGCAAGCTAGCGTAGAGTGTACTAGACACTCAGCATTTTACTCATTTATTCATTCATTCACTATCGACTCGGGCTGGTAGTGCTCAACTAATTTGTTATGTATACCTTCGCAATGGCTAGGATTTCAGTTGTGGCGCGCGACTAACATGAGATCAGGAGTTTACCACATTGGTTTGGCTATCTAAATTTAGGTATGGGATTGGTTTGGATAAAAGTCCCTTGTGATGGACCCCACAACCTGCAATACCACGTACTATCATCCCGACTTCACATTCTAGCTTGGTCATTTCTTTCGCACCGCATCCCCAGCACATGGATTTGGTTTACCACGACCCCACATGGCATAATCGATCTACTTTGCATACTCTGATATTATATGACTTATGGACTTGTCAGTATTTCTAGTTACTCTGACCTCGTATGACTCATGAACTTGCTAGTATTTTCGACATTGTATGATTTATGGACTTGTACTGTATATTTGGCACCTGCATTACGCACACACTTACACCACCCTCTAAGCCTTCTATAAGCTTATGCATGATAGATGCTTGTAAGTGATGATAAGACGCAGTCGAGCTGAGGCAGGAGCGTGTGGGTGAGCTTTTGGAGTTTTTGATATTTATCTTGTATTTCCCCTTCATGTATTGTACTCAAAGTTTTTTATTATAGTGGATATGCGGTGGTGATATTTTGGTTTTTGTTTAGGGTTATGCTTGTGGTTATGCTTCTTATGAGATAAATTTACACTGAAAACCCTCATTATAGGATCCCAGGATCGAAATTTGGCATATGGGCACTGAGAGCTGAGAATGGGATACTATGGAGGCTATCAGCACCGGATTCGGCGATCAAAAATTTTGTGAGCCCAGTTTCCGAGTTTGGGGCGTGACACATAGAACTATCATATGGATATTTTTCTCCTTCGGAAGTGGGCTCCTGAAAGGAAATAACCCGATAACAAGAGAGAGGGCACTGACACGCTAATCAATGGACCCTAACCCTAGGGGTGATACTAAAAATTGATGAACCACTTCTAGGTGCGGACCATTACCTTTAAGTTGATAATTATCAAACTCATGCCACAATTAATGATTTATGTGGTGAATAGATGAATGCATGATAGTTAGTGCTGCTTATTGATTTGTGTAATATATGGGCCAATGCATGATAATTAGTGTTAATTTATGATTGATATAATGCGTAGATGAATGCATGCGAACCAGTGCGCACTTATATGGCCACTTACTTTTCATGTATTGCTATCGTAGTGTAATGCCACTTGCGTGTTTGATGAAATATACTATAAAGTAGGATAGTTTGAAATCATAATTTATATCCCTCCTTGTTAGTCATGGTAGTCAATTTATTAGTGCAATGGATTGACCGAGACCACCTGGGTAGTCGGTTGGCCTGTAAACCACAAATCCATGAGGGTGACCTCGATTGGATTGGCCGCCCCAGACTAGTCTAATTGATCCAGGCCGAACACGAATAATCGACAGTTGTCAGACTATGCGGGATGCTTGCACCCAATACTGGTTATGCCGGAGTTTGTCCGAGTTAATCGAATTAGCCTAACAGAAGACCAACCATGTGTGTTCACCATGTATGATCATGCCTCCCTGAATCTAGGCACCCCATACCTTTGAGAGACCTACTATTAACCATTAGTGATACGATCCCCAAGTCTCGGGAGCTGAGCATGGTGGTATGGGACACTTGAAAAGGCCGTGCTAAGAGTCCTAGAGGGGGGGGGTGAATAGGACTATGCCAAGTTAAAAATTAAATATAGAATTAAACAAATATAAATAAGGATAACACTTAAACAATCCCACAATGCAGAAATGAATAACAACCTCAAATGTACAAGTATTGAGAGGTTGATACAGATGTTATTCTAAGGACAACCTTACACCAAAAACCAATGGCTTATGGTTGGACAACCTAATTCCTAGAATGGTCTGTGTATCAAAATCTTAAACTGATACAGAGGAATAAAGAATAAAAATAGCAAAGAAAATAACTAAGCTATTACAACATTCCCACACTTGCATAAAAAGATTATAACATTCTCCATAAATGCATAAAAAGGAAATTACAACATCCACACAATGTAATAATCAATCAATCACTACAAGACTAGAAATTATAGTGGTTTGCTTGTGTGTACACCAACTGTGAAAAACAGCCACATAACTACTCCACTCCTAATATCCTCACACAGTGGATATTAGCGTTCACTATGCAATAGGTTTTTCAAGGTTCACCTAAAACCTTCACAATTATGTCTTTTAAGTGGGCTTACACAATTTAAAAACCCCACACTCTGAGTTTTCTGGATCACCTCAGACAAACCAAAAGAAAGAGATTTTTCTGGCACAATCTCAAAGAAACTAAAAGAATAGATTTACAAAACTGTAAAATACTTATCTGGATATTCTCCTTTGATGCAGCCCGAAAGAACCAATTCGGAGTAGAAGTTCAACATAGATGTTCAATGTCCACACTCACTTATGAAAGGGTTCTAAGTTCTAAATGGATTTTAGATTAAATCACTTTGGGCTAGCTTGATTTGATTTTGATTTCAAGAAATGGGAAAATTTCAACCCCTTCTTCAAATAAGATTGTAATATAGAATACAAAATCAAATGTAAAAAGCTAATTAAAGAGAATATTAAATGAGCACTAAATAGCTTAAGAATATCACAAACTTATCTCTGATAGTGGTGTCTTGATTTTGCTTGAATTGAATGAAAAACTCTGAAAATTGTGCTCTATTTATAAGTGCAGAAACTGTTCACTCGACTGGCCTAGAAGTTAGCTCGACTGGTCGAAGGACCAACAAACTTTTGAAAATTCGAGTGTGATAAGATAAGGTCGTTCCACGACTGGTTAAGTGGGAGGTTCGACTAGTCGTGTGGCCTGCATGACCGGTCGAGCCTTGCACTCGACTGGTCGTGTGGGACCCAATTTCGTTGTTGGACTTTGAGTCAAGCCTACTCGACTAGTCGAGCATTGTTCACTCGACTGGTCGAGCAGTCTCCAAGACTGGTCGAGGCTATAATAAAAAATTCTAAAAATTAGTAACAAACCTTGGACTGGTCGAGGAATTTCTTGGACTGGTCGAGCCAGTACTATAACTAGTCGAACACAGGCTAAGACTAGTCGAGAAACAACCTATACACTTATAAAGTGACCCAATTAAAGTATACAATCAATATGACCTAATCTATGGTCAATCTATGGTCATTCATACCTTATAAGTGACGTACATGAAGCTTGACATCTTGAAGTATGTTGAAGCTTGAACTTGATGTACTTTGAAGCTTGAACTTGAAGTACTTGACTTGTATTTCATCTTGAGCTTTAAGGTTCAAAGTAAAGAACTTTGTCTTGACATGGATGAAGCTTTGATGTCTTTAACTATTGAAGCTTGAAAGATTGAACTAATACTTGGTGTTGTACTTGAACTTAAACTTGTATATCTCTTGATCTTGCATTTGAAGTTCTTGAGGTAAAGACCTTTGTTCTTGTACATGAGATACATGATCTTAAATATGTAGATGAGCTACATAAGACACAGATTCCAAGAAGTTTTGGCACTACAAAATTTAACAATCATAAGAGGTAGAAAACATATCACTTACAACACTGTGTCCGTGCTGTCGGCCTATGTTGGGGTGACAAGTGTAAGACCCATATCCTAGCCCGTACTGTTTCGTAGGCTTCGGTGGTACTCCCGATCGAATTTCAGTGACCCGCAATGCATAAACAACATTTGTGCGCAACCTTGTGTAACGTCTCAGAAAAATCCGTACAAAGACCTGAGTACCACCTCATGCAGGAATCCTTAATGAACGAATCCTTTAGAAATTAGATGAAAATAAATTAAGTAATAAACTAAATTAATTGGTGAATTATATTGAATCACTATCTATAAGAACTGAAAGACCCAAAACTATTAGAATCACTAACTTAACATTTTCTAAAAACCTAGGATCAGTCTCAAAACCCATTTGTTCTCGGGAACACATTAAAACTCTGTATCGGACCTGGACCGTGTGTCGAAAGTCTGATGACTGCAAAACTATAAGGTTATGACTACCTTACTGGGCTTGACAACCATGGGGGGAATCAAGTCCAAATAGTATCCAGAAACGCACAACTTGAGCCTGGAGCGAAGTGTGTGAGAAACGCGAATATCTTTAGAAAATGAACCCAAACTTAAGTGAATTGGGCCTTTCGCTTGTGGGCAAAATTTAAGGTTTCAGACAGTCAGTTTCTGACCAAACTTTACAATGGATCATGAAAATTTCCCTGCACATGTCAGTATACTTGTGGCCCTGATCGAGTAACGATGACTGTTGAATTGAAATGGGTCCTTCACGATCGATCCACTAATTCGATCGAACTAAAATCTTAACCTAGCATAGATCCATTGTCAATGAACTTTCTCCAGATCGTAATGTAGGAATGGACCTCCAGATGAGCCCATTGGCCTGGAACAGCCACCCTTTGGCTATACCCTTAGTATACCATGGCCCTAGGGCCATTGACATCACTTCTGGGCCTATATAATGCCCTTAACCTACCCCTCTATCATTCCATATGATTTTTCTCCAAACCCTAAGAGAGAGAAGAGAGAAAATAAGAGAAAAGAGTGAGGAGAAGAGAGAGTTTGGGAGATCAAAGCAGAGTCCCTCTTTTACGACTACACGCGCTAGATCACCTCTACGTCTAGCTACACGGATCATTTCAACTTTGATTTAGATAAGAAATCCTAACCCTAATCTTGTTTTAGGAATTCAAATAGAGGAATCGATGAAATAACTAACGTATTTCATGATTTAGGTAGTCGTGCTGTAAATGAGAGCGTAGTGTACAAGACGAGTTCGTAATGAGCAAACCGACGAAAGGTGCGGACTATAAATGTTTAGGTTATGGTTTTCAAGGCTTTCAATGTCAGTTAATGATTTATGACTAACTTGATTGCTGCCACATGTACTTAGATACAATATTTTCCATGTATTACACATATATGAACTATGTTGAAATATAATGTATTCCATGTGTTTGTTGAAATGTTTGAATGAAAGTAAAATCATAACTTGTGTTTGCCATGACTATTAATTTAGAATACGTGACTGTAATATGTATGAAAACTCCTTTATGAAAGGATTTTCCCTAATATATGTTATAATTAATTTAATTCATGTATGTTGAAATGTGTAGTTTAAGTGTTTGATAAAATGTCTGAATGAGTAATTGTTGATGAAATGCATTTATTAAGGGTGTTGAGATAAGATTCTCAACTACCTCAGCTATATGAATCTATTCCTTCATTGATTTAAATTTAATTACATGATTTATGTACGAGATACATATGTATGATAATATATTCACTATGTGTTTGCTAAAATGCTCAAATAAGATTTATATTTGAATTAGTTGTTAAATGTTGTTTGACTATCACATGTGAATGCCTAGTATATTTGAGTATGTTTGGGACTAATACGTAGTCCAGGAAATCGGTAACGGTTTTCGATCAAGTGACCGAACTAGTCTCACCACAACGGATATGTTTAATGAATCCGAGTTATACGGTGATTATCGACAGTGGTTAGGCCACGAGGAGTGCATATGCTCTCCATGTTAATTAAGTTAGCGTGCACTCATACCAATCGAACTTGTCAAGTAACCCGATTAGCCTAATGTGTGTTTACCATGTATGGATGCTACTGCTTGAGTCTAAGGTACCACTTACCAATGTAAAGCCCGTTTAACCTTGGTACCATGATCCGGTAAGACTCATGAGCCGGCCATGGTGGTATGGGACACCGTGGTCGTGCTGTCGGCCTACGCTGGGGTGACGAGCCTCCCTGTAGTGACAAGTGAGCAACCCAAACTCGTGAGCAGAATATGTTGGTGTATGGGACACTGTATTCAATTTATCGGCCTACGATCAGGTGACGAGCCTCTCATAGTGACCTTGAGTATAAAATAGGCCTACGCGGATGGTGACGAGCCTCCAGTAGTGACCTCGAGTGTAAACTCATGAACTTGCCTATCCACTGCTTTCAAATTAGGGGTGATGTTACCTTATAACTTGCCTATCGTATGTGATTAACTAGGATTGACGACCCTAGATGGATCATTATTTTAGTTAATGATATAAAAGGAGGTACCTTAGCTTTCCAAATCTGCTGTATGAATAAGCCTAATTAAATACTTGGTTAACATAACCATGCATCGCACTACATGTGCTTTGATGAGGAAATGCACAGTGGGAGTTGCATGTACGATCGTGAGATGAAGTCATTGAGGGAGTGCAAGAGAGGGCATGCATCATTACAGCATACCATTCTCGCATTAATAAGAGTACTTAGGACATGATTGTTGTATTGCCTTATCATTACTGCTTGACTGAATTGATAACATGTTAACCTTTGCCATATAGTACCACTAAGTTAATCACTCACTCCCACTCTAGGACAGTGTTTTAAAATACCAACTATACTTTGTTGTAGATGCAGGTGGCGACGATGTCTACACTGCTGATTGGGATTTCATAGATGAGGAGGAAGAATTCTCCTATGTTTAGCTATCAGGAGGGACTATGTAGACTATGTACTAATCGATTAGATTACAGGGACTATAGGGATTAGATGGATATTTACATTTTATATTTTGTAAATTATGGAACAATATGTGTATATATTCAACCTGGTAACATACTCATACTTTGGGGATTGAGAAACACTCATTTATCTTATATACTTATCTCAGTCTTCCGCTTACTTAACTTAATCATCTCTGGAGTATGATATGTTGATTTAGCATAATCCCACTCATGTTTAATGCACTAATATGAACAACATTTAAACATCATTATCTATGTTGCATAAGTGATGCGTTGGAACTCGGGAGTTGAGCTTCGCTCGACCCCCAATTTTTAGGGCGTTACAAGTTGGTATCAGAGCATGATTTGGATTAAATTGGACCTGGGTTATGGTAACACGATGCACACTGACGTACTTTGACTTAGGAGGGGGCAATAAAACGTAAAAATGATCGTAGGATCCCATGCTTCACCGACGGATGAAAAGTGACCGTTGCATGTAGCCCATATGCGACCAAGACCATGTAAAACGATCTCAATTCCTTCTTAGGCCGTCAAACGATGGGTTTAGACTACTACACGGCAAGTCCCCAACTTGAAACACGCCAAAAGGCATGAATATGTGCGAAATGGGGTGAGGAAACGCATCTTACGGCTATAGGGGTCCAAACCACAAAATATGGTGGGACCCAAGGGTTCCCCCCCCACATTTTCGGCACCCTGAGAGGGGGCTGGCCATTGCCCCAGGGCGGTGCACCGCAACCCACTCCAGCAGACCGTGGTGGCGCCGCCTGGGTCTAGCGGGCCGCGACGGGCCCCTGGGTCCGATGGCCCGCTGCCCTTTTCCCACTCTTGTGGGGCCCATTTTTGTGTGGGACCACTTTGTTTGGTCCTTATTTACACTCTTTTGCCCTATTTCCTTCATTTCACCCCATTTTAAGACCCCTAGCTCTAAAAAATCTTCATTTTTCCTCTCAAATCTTCATTTCATACTCCATCTTCTTCATCTTCTTCAATACACATAAAGCCACCACCATTTTCCTCAAAAACCCATCTCCTACCACTTTCAATCTCCCTATTTCTTCTCATTTGAGCACATAAGTCCACCATTGTGTCTCATCAAATCCAAAACCCATCAACCCATCTCCTCCATCAAGCTTTCTTCACTCCTATGGCCCTCTTTGAGTTAGTGGCCGCCGTATTCTCGCTCTCCACGCTCCTTTCCCTCATGGGAAAGAGAAGACCGCCCATGGATGAAACCGAGCTAGCCGCCCAACCCGACCGAGGAAGAAAGTGGGCATCGAAGCAAGCACAAGCACCGCACGTGAGCAAAGGACGAAGCAGGATCTCAATCCCCAGATTCCACTTGAAAGAGTTCTACCGGCGGGCATCAGACATGGTAAGTTTTATGTCCGTAGAGTTGTGTTTGAAGCACATGTGGATGAGAGGCTATTTGGGCTATATTCAGTAATGGACCTCTTGTTGGACTCCGGGTGGGGTCCCATATTTGAAGGCAAGTTTCACGCGTGCGAGAAATCGGTCTGAGCCTTCTATGCCTACATTCGTGACCCACTACTGGAGCCTCTACAGTTCATTATTTTCATAGGAAGGTAGGAAGCAATAGTCAATGTGGATGTGATGGCCCGAATTATGGGAATTGCACATGGTGAAGTGCATGCTAATGAATCCCATCTCAAGAGTATGTGAGAAAGAGATCGCCGCATGTGGTTTCTTTATGGCCGACTGGTTCACTGGAAGTGAGACAATTGCCTCCCATCGACCAAATTGATAGATGATTTCTGCCTGCTCCACCACATATTCACATATAATATGTATCCTAGGTGGGGCAATCATACCGAATGCACTTGTTTGATGGTAGACTTCCTGTATAGAGCTGGGCAGGGAGACAAACTGTGTTCGCCTACGTTCGTCTTGCTACAGATAGTACAGACCACCCGTGCTATTAGGAAAGATATTTCGCTTCCATCTGGCCGACTTATATGCATGGTTGCTCGTGAGTTCGGCTATAGGCTTAACATGGATGAGCTCGCGCCGATCTACTTCATTAATGACACTACACTGAACAGCATGGGAATTGGCCCTCGATAGCCTCAAGCCCGACTCGATGAGTATGGGGGTGAGACAGAGAGTAAAGAGGAAGAAAGTGATGAAGTAGAGCAAGAGAGTAATGAAGAAGAGGAAGGAAATGAAATAGAAGAAGGAAGTAAGGAAGGAGGAAGTGAGGAAGAAGAGGAGGCCAAGGATTTTGATGAGGGACCTCCTACTGCTACACCTGGGCATCGCCATGATCCCGCCTGGCTTAGATTGAAGAGAACTAGGCTGCCCTGAGACAAGAGGTCAAGGAGACTTAGGCCGAACTGAAGCAAAAGCTTGACGAGAGTCAAGCTTATATGAAACAAAGGTTTAAGAAGGTGTCCCACACTCTGAAAGCCCTCCTGTGCTATATGTAGGACAAGGGTGCTCCTCCACCATCACTAGATTCGGACGACTAGTCATACGATGCTGTCGTCTTTAGTTTGGTTTGTTTCCATTTTTCTTTTGTAATAGCCTTGGTAGGCTTGGTTGGTTGTTAGTGTGTTTAACGTTTGAAGCTTGTGTTAGGATAGCTCACATGCATCTTCTGTCATGATCCATGTAAGACTACATCTCATGTATTGTGACAATTTTGGTTAAATGAAATGCATGAAGCTTCTTTTGATTTAGAATGTGAATGATGTTTGGATGAGTGTGTGTTGTTATGCTAAATCTTACACGTGTTGCAACCTATGTTGTGTATAGGGAATGCCTCCAAAAGTCACTCGGAATATAACACGTCTTGCACTTGGTGGATCGTTTGATGGGGCACCTCCCCTGAAGGATAGCCACACGGACCCTAGTTTGGGCCCTGACAGTGACACTATGCTGGATTCACAGTCGGCCACTTACCTCACCAATGGATCAACACCTTTTGTACCACCAGTTCCAGAACAGAACCGTGCGTCTACCTTGATGACACACATGCCTCAGGTGACTTCTCCTACTGATAGGTTGGAGCAGATGATACTCCTAATGTAGCAGCAACAGATTTGGACCACTATCGCGGGGGCCCTTGCCTAGAACAAGAGCGTGGTCCCGCCTACACCACCTGTGCACCTTGTTGGGAACATGAATGCTAGCAGTTTATTTAAGCGCTTTCAGCGCTTCCGACCTCCTACTTTTGCGGGTACACACAGACCCGAGGACACCGAGTACTGGCTTGGTCGCATCTCTAAGATGCTGAAGCTGCTGCGCTGCACTTAGGCAGAGCAGGTTGAGTTGGTTACATACATGCTCTAAAAGGTGGCTAGTCTATGGTGGGACAGCATCCTACGGACAGTGGCTACTGGATATGTATGGACGTGGGAAGCATTTGAGACCCGCTTCCATGGGAAGTATTTCCCCCACACTTACCGTAATAAAAAGGAGGGTGAGTTTCTTCACCTCCGACAGGGAGAGATGACCGTGGCAGAGTATGAGAACCGCTTCACGGAGCTAGCCAGATATGCTCCTTTGATACTATCAGGCGAGCCGATGAAGATGCGACGATTTTCTGAGGGTCTGCGGCCTGAAATCCACACGAAGATGTGTTGCGCTAGTATTCCCAACTATGCTGAGCTAGTGAGCATGTCCCTGCGAGCTGAGGAGGATGGGGACAGATTGTCCCATACACGTGTGCCCATGGGCCCAAGGCCTCGACCTGACTTACCGAACCGACCATTCCTCGGCAAGAGGCCACGTCCAGATTCGCCTCTTAGGCTTATGGCTCCACCGACATAGCCTAGGCGATCAGATGTGTGGTGCACCTACTGCAAGAGGTTGGGCCATACAGACACTGCTTTACCAAGATGAGGGATAACGATTTCTTGCCACCCCGAAGATCAATCACCAGCTTTCTCAACCTATCTCAGCTCCGCCTCTACGATCAGCACCACCTGCACAACCATCTTACCAGCCACCAGCACCTCGATTTAGGCCACCTCAATGACCTATGGCACTGCAATTGAACCATTCTGAACAGGCGCGAGTACATGCGCTTGTAGCTGAAGCGTCTGAGTCAGTAGCTACAGTGCCTTTAGCCTTCGAGGTCACTGCCCACATTAAAGGTACACCTGTATTTCTGTTGGTGGACACTAGGTCCACTATTTCTATAATATCATGTTCTACAGTTAAGAACTTAGGGTTGAATACGACCCCTATGGTTGGGGTGAGAGTTATCACAGCAGTAGAAACTTTTACAGATGCCAATAAGTTGTGTGAGGGTTGCTTGATAGATTAGGGAGCAGAACGATATGCATTGACCTGATTGTCACCATGATATACCATTACAATGTCATCCTCAGCATGGATTAGCTCACTGACATAAAGACAGAGATCGATTGTGAAACCAGATTGGTGACAACTCGTGGGCCTGAGGGCACAGCCTTCACTTTCCCAGTTCAGGTTAGTTACCCTTTTCGTGTCCTTTGTTATGCTTCCCTATTGAAAGATCATGATGGTCTGATATTGGGAACACGCCAGTAGTCCAAGATTTTATGGACATGTTCAGAAAGATGCCTGGATTACCTCCTCAGCGCGAGATCAATTTTACTATCGACCTACTGCTAGGTGCGACACCTAGGGGTGGGCATCGAGCCGGTCGAGTTAAGGTGGGCCAAGCTTGGCTTGGCTTGTCCATGCTATAATCGACTTCGAGCTCGAGCTCGAGCTCGGCCTCGAGCTCAACATTAAAGCTTGGCTTGCTTGCCAAAGCTGTCGAGTCGAGCTCGAGTCGAGTTTACTTCGAATTGAGCTCGAGCTTGTTGGGTGAGAGAGTAATGGATTTTGTTCTTGATCGTCCTCCATTGATTCAGAAGAGAAGCTAAATAAAAAAATTTTAAAGATGCATTTTACATGACACTCCAACAAGCAAAATTCATTTTTGGTTTGGCCCGGCAACCGAAATAGGGTGTAGTCCATCTTTCAGCAGTCCAGAAAATCCATCTGTGTGAGCCTTATGATAGAAGAACCATGGGCTAAAAGCATCCTCAATTGTATGTTCTGAATTACCCATCATCAAGGCCACACTTTCCAATGGATAGGATTTTGAACAGACCTAAGACCACAAAAAAGTGGGACCCACTTGTATTATTGCTGCTCAGACAAAAGCATAGTTTTCGTTACCTTGCAGATGATTTGAGGACTTGTAGCTCACAACATATTCAGGAAGGAAATGTTTATTCATGTGAGTGCTCCATACAATATACCATTTTGGATTTAAGAGATCGTCAACACCAACATCAAACTCTTCGCTGTTTGGGTGAAAGCAAAGAAATCTCACTTCAACTTTCTCCACATTCCTCATAACTCTAATATATTTATTAATCGAGCCGATGCAAGCTCGAGTTCGAGCTTCGAGTCGAGTTGAGTTCGAGTTAAGTCGAGTTGAAATGCCCCCTGGTCGAACTCGGCTCAAACTCAACTCAAGCTTCAAATAATTAGCTTGATTCAGCCCGAATTGGCCATTCAAGCTGACCCAATCCGAGCTAACTCGGGCCGAGTCGAACGAGTTTTTCAAGCTACCTTGACTCACGAATAGCCCTAGCGACACCTATATCTCTACCGACATACTGCATGCTTTCGTGTGAGATGGAGAAACTGAGGAGACAAATTGATGATCTATTGGATGCAAGCTTCATACAACCGAGTGTATCTCCTTGGGGAGCACCTGTGTTGTTTGTAAAGAAGAAGGATGGATTGCTAGGATTGTGTATTAATTATCGCAGGTTGAACCAAGTGACAGTGAAGAACAAGTATCCTTTGCCCAGGATAGATGATCTGTTCGATCAGTTGAAAGGGGCACAATACTTCACTAAGACTAACTTATAGTCAGAGTATCACCAATTATGCAGCAAGGATGAGGACGTGCAAAAAATAGTGTTCAGAACCAGCTTTGGGCACTACGAGTTCCTTATGATGTCGTTTGGACTCACAAATGCACCAGCCGTGTTCATGGACCTTATGAACTGGGTGTTTCGGCCATATTTGTACCGATTCTTCATCGTATTTATAGATGACATCATAATATACTCTAAGAGTCGGAAAGATCACGAGGAGCACCTGCGAGCAGTCTTTGATACTCTCAGGAAGAATCAGTTGTTTGCTCAGCATAAGAAATGTGACTTCTGGAAAGAAGAAGTCAAGTTCCTGGGACATGTAGTGTCTAAAGAAGAAATAGCTGTGGACCTTACTAAGGGGACAGCAGTTCAGGATGGGGAGCAGCCTTGTTCGGTTACTAAAGTGAGGAGTTTCCTTGACTTGACAAGTTAATATTATTAATTCATTAGGGACTTTTCCAAGATAGCCAGACCATTATCTCAGATCACTCAGAAAGATCTCAAGTTTGCCTGGAATGAGAAGGCAGAAGCAGCCTTTCAGGAACTGAAGGACAAGCTGACATCCGCACCTGTGCTAGTATTGCTAGAGTAGGGGGTCAGAAATACCATATACACTGACGCCTCTCGTGTTTGTTTGGGTTGTGTTCTTGTGCAGAAGGACAGAGTGATCGCCTATGCATCACGTCAATTAAGGAAACACGAGGAGAACTACCCTACGCACAACCTAGAGTTGGCGGCCATCATCTTTGAATTAAAGCTCTGGAGACATTACCTCTATGGGGAAGAGTTCGAGCTCTTTTGCGACCACAAGAGCCTCAGGTACATATTCACGCGGAGAGACCTGAATATGAGGCAACAATGATGGATGGAAACCTTGAAGGACTTCATGTTTGAGGTCTCCTACCATCTTAGTAAGGCCAACCTTGTGGCAGATGCATTGAACCGTAAGAAGATGATAGCATTTACAGCTCCACTGATGATAGAGGAATGGAATATGGTAGAATTTGTGCGAGACTTCGAGCAGAGGCTTACAGTAGAGGAGCCGTTTAAGAGCGTCACACATATTCGTGTACAGCTACTCATTGATGACCAGATCATTGTGGCTTAGAGAGAAGATGAATGGTTGATGAAGATGAGAAAACGAGCTAGTGACGATGAAGACTCTGAATGGAGAGTTGGTTTGGATGGGGGTTTATGATATCGTGGCAGCCTGTGCGTCCCAAATCTTCATGACCTGAGAAGGGAAGTTCTCGAAGCTGCTCACAATTCGAAGATGGCGATGCATCCTGGTGGTACAAAGATGTATCGAGATATGAAACGTTCATACTGGTGAGACAACATGAAGGCCCACATAGTAGACTTTGTGTCCCGTTGTCTTACGTGCTAGCAGGTTAAGGCTGAACATCGCCGACCTCCTAATTTACTTCAGCCCATGCCTATAGCTGAATGGAAATGGGATTTCATCTCTATGGATTTCATTTCAGGATTGCCAAAGATGAGGAAGGGACATGACTTCATTTGAGTGATTGTGGACCGATTAACGAAATTGGCTCATTTCATTCCGATTAGAGTCTCAAACTCAGCAGACGATTTGACCAGGCTGTACATCAAGGAGATAGTACGTCTGCATGGAGTGCCTATAGAGATCATGTCAGATCGAGACATGTGATTCATATTTATCTTCTGGACTCATATCCAAGAAGCAATGAGTGTGAAATTGAAGTTCAGTACCGCATTCCACCCACAGACAGATGGGCAGATGAACGGGTAAATCAAGTGTTAGAAGACATGTTGCAGGCATGTGTGCTCGATTTCAAAGATAGTTAGGATGACTGTCTTCCCTATGCAGAGTTCGCTTATAACAATAGATTTCAAGCGAGCATTGGCATGGCCCCTTACGAGGCACTGTATGGGCACCCTTGTTGAGCACCACATTGTTAGGCAGAAGTTGGTGAGAGAAACCTGATTGGTCTAGATTTAGTACAGGCGAACTCTGAGAAGATCGACATTGTCATGCGTCAACTTCTTGCAGCACAATGTATTTCATGTATCGATGCTGAAGAAATACGTTCCTGATCCTTCCCACATTATCAAATGAGAGCAGGTACAATTGAGTGAAAATGCTTCCTATGTACTGCGACTGAAGAGTATTCTTGACAGGAAAGATTAGGTGCTACGCAATAAAGTGATTCCACTGGTGAAAGTATTATGGACTCACCACACTGAGGAAGAGGCTACTTGGAAAATAGAAGCCGAAGTCCGTAAGAACTACCCTCAGATTCTCAACGAAAAGGTACTAATTTCGAGGACATAATTTTTCTTTAATGGGGGTAGATTGTAACGTCTCGAAAAAATCCGTACAAAGACCCGAGTACCACCTCAGGTAGGAATCCTTAATGAATGAATCCTTTAAAAATTAGATGAAAATTAATTAAGTAATAAACTAAATTAATCAGTGAATTATTTTAAATCACTATCTATATGAACTGAAAGACCCAAAACTATTAGAATCACTAACTTAACATTTCGTAAAAACCTAAGATTAGTCTTAAAACCCAGTTGTTCTCGGGAACACATTGAAAATCTGTATCAGACCTGGACCGCACATTGAAAGTCCGATGACTGCGAAACTATAAGGTTATGACCACCTTACAAGTCTTGACGACCATCACAAGAATCGAGTCTAAATAGTATCTAGAAACGCACAACTTGAGCCATGAGCGAAGTGTGTGAGAAACACGAATATCTTTAGAAAATGAACCCAAACTTAAGTGAATTAGGCCGTTTGCTTACGAAAAAAATTTAAGGTTTCAGATTGTTAGTTTCTGACCAAACTTTACCCATGGATTTGAAAAATTTCCTTGCATATGTCAGTATACTTATGGCCCTGATCGAGTAACGATGACTGTTGAACTAAAACGGATCCTCCACGATCGATCCACTAATCCGATTGGACCGAAATCTTAACATGGCATAGATCCATTGTCAGGAACCTTCTCCAGATCGTATGCGAGCAATGGACCTCTAAATGAGCTCCATTGGCCCGGAACAACCACCCTTTGGCTATACCCTAGGTATACCATGGCCCTGGGGCTGTTAACATCACTTATGGGCCTATATAATGCCCTTAACCCACCCCTCTCTCATTCCATACAATTTTTATCCAAACCCTAGGAGAGAGAAGAGAGAAAAGATTGAGGAGAAGAGAGAGAGTTTGGGAGATCGAAGCAGAGTCCCTCTCTTACGACTACACGCGTTAGATCGCCTCTACGTCTAGCTACACGGATCATTTCAACTTTGATTTGGGTAAGAAATCCTAAACCTAATCTTTTTTTAGGAATCCAAATAGAAGAATCGACGAAATAGCTAACCTATTTCGTGATTTAGGTAGCCGTTGTGCTGTATACAGGAGCGTAGTGTATGAGCCAAGTTTGTAACGAGCAAACCGACGAAAGATGCAGACTATAAACATTTAAGTTATGGTTTTCAAGGCTTTTAATGTCAGTTAATGATTTATGGCTAACTTAATTGCTATTACATGTACTTAGATACGATGTTTTCCATGTATTACACATATATGAACTATGTTGAAATATAATGCATTCCATGTGTTTGTTGAAATGTTTGAATGAAAGTAAAATCATGACTTGTGTTTGCCATGATTATTAATCTAGAATACATGACTGTTATATGTATGACAACTCCTTTTTGAAAGGATTTGCCCTAATATATGTTATAACTATTTTAATTCATGTATGTTAAAATGTGTAGGCTAAGTGTTTGATAAAATGTCTGAATGAGTAATTGTTGTTGAAATGCATTTATTAAGGGTGTTAAGATAAGATTCTCAACTACCTTAGCTGTATGAATCTATTCCTTCATTAATTTAAATTCAATTACGTGATTTATGTACGAGATACATATGTATGATAATATATTCACTATGTGTTTGCTAAAATGCTCAAATGAGATTTGTATTTGAATTGGTTGTTAAATGCTGTTTGACTATCACATGTGAATGCCTAGTATATTTAAGTATGATTAGGACTAATACGTAGTCCAGGCAATCAGTAATGGTGTCCGATCAAGTGGTCGAACTAGTCTTGTCACAACGGATACGTTCGATGAATCCGAGTCGCATGGTGATTATCAGTAGTGGTTAGGCCACGAGGAGTGCATATGCGCTCCATGTTAATTAAGTTAGCGTGCGCTCATACCAATTGAACTTGTCAAGTAACCCAATTGGCCTAATGTATGTTTACCATGTATGGACGCTACTGCTTAAATCTAAGGTACCACTTACTAATGTAAAGCCCGTTTAACCTTGGTACCACAATCTGCTAAGACTCATGAGTTGGGTATGGTGGTATGGGACACCGTGATCGAGCCGTTGGCCTACGCTAGGGTGACGAGCCTCCTCGTAGTGACTAGTGAGCAACCCAAACTCGTGAGCCGAATATGGTGGTGTATGGGACACCATATTCGAGCTGTCGGCCTACGATCAGGTGACGAGCCTCTCAAGTGACCTCGAGTATAAAATAGGCCTATGCGGATGGTGACGAGCCTCCTGTAGTGACCTCGAGTGTAAACTCGTGAACTTGCCTGTCCACTACTTTCAAATTAGGGGTGATGTTACCCTATAACTTGCCTATCGTATGTGATTAACTAGGATTGACGACCCTAGATGGATCATTGTTTGGGTAAATAATATAAATGAAGGTACCTTAGCTTCCCGAATCTGTTATATGAATAAGCCTAATTAAATACTTGGTTAACACGACCATGCACCGCACTGCATGTGCTTTGGTGAGGAAGTGCACAGTGGGAGTTGCATGCGTGATCGTGAGATGAAGTCGCTGAGGGAGTGCAGGAGAGGGCATGTGTCATTACAGCATACCATTCCCACATTAACAAGAGTACTTAGGACGTGATTGTTGTATTGCCTTATCATTACTGCTTGACTGAACTGATAACATGTTAACCTTTGCCTTATAGTACCACTGAGTTGATCACTCACTCCCACTCTAGGACGGTGTTTTAAAACACCAACTAGACTCTGTTGTAGATGCAGGTGGCGACGATGTTTACACTGCTGATTGGGATTTCATAGATGAGGAGGAGTTCTCCTATATTCAGCTATCAGGCGGGACTATGCAGACCATGTACTGATCGACGGGATTACAGGGACTATAGGGATTAGATGGACACTTACATTTTGTATTTTGTAAGTTTTGGAACAATACGTGTATATATTCAACCTGGTAACATACTCATACTCTGGGGATTGAGAAACACTTATTTATCTTATATACTTATCTCAGTCTTCCGCTTGCTTAACTTAATCATCTCTGGAGTATGATATGTTGATTTAGTATAATCTCACTCATGTTTAATGCACTAATATGGACAACAATTAAACATCATTATCTATGTTGCATTAGTGATGCGTTGGAACTCGGGAGTTGAGCTTTGCTTGACCCTCAATTTTTAAGGCGTCATGCCCTGAGTCATATCCTGTATGTAAGAGTCAGCTCAACCCGAGACTTGTACCCTAGTGACCACGTCGTCACCGTGGTTTTGATGCCGCGTCTCAAGCACCGAGGCGATACTTGGGCCAGGAGATGTGGGCCTGCATTAAGTTCGAGGAAACGCCGCGCGTTTGCAATCCCAAGAGAATGTCCCATCAATCACATCAATCATTTAAGTACCATATCACATCATGTTAAGTACAACACCATCCCCAAAGTCAACTCTCTCTCTCTTATAACCCATCCCTTACATGTCAAGTACACATCACCCATCACTCACTCACCCATCTATCTCTCTGTCTTTACATTCCATCCTCTCTCTCTCTCTCATTTTCTCCATTTTCAAGCAAACCCTAAGCAACCCAACGTTCAAACATTTTCCATGGGGGAGGAGAAGATATGTGTGTCCCACCTTCCTACCATCCAATCCCACCCTCCATGCCTCATCTCAACTATTGGATCACATTCTTTAGAGCTATAGAATGCGTTGATGGAAGAGGGAAGAAGAAATATTGAGGTGGGTGCTTTCATAGGCTTAGATTTTTATATTTTTGATGATGGGCCAAGTGGGGCTTACCGATTAATGGTATGGATCCCACTTTGGACCCTAGGTGTGGCCGATGGCCCACCATGATTCTCAAGATCATTCCATGATGGGGGCATTCTCCTTAGACCCCATCATGATGTTTATTTTCCTTGTATAAATAGGGTCATCTAGACCTTGTATTTTGGTGGAGAAAGGATCTCCACCGTTGATTTTGATCGGTGGGCCCACATGTAATGGGACCCACTTGATGTATGTTGTAAAACATGGAAGGGAGGGCCCATAGTGCCGGGGTCCCTCCCGTCACACTCGTCTCTCTTTCTCTCTCTCTCTCCCTCTCTTTCATTTTTTTGTGATGATATGGCCGTGTGGCTCACCTGGATGGACCCTTCCATAAAGTATGCATCTTATCCATGTCGTCCATCGAATGGGCCCACCCGGCATCCTGTGTGGATAGGCCAGATGTAGGGAAAACACAAATATCAGATTGATCTACATCAGGTGGGCCACATCCATGTGGGACCCACCTTGAAGTATATGTATCCATACTGTCCAGCGTCCAGGGACGCTGGACGTGGTAGTAGTGGAGTGTAAACTGACAGTGAGGTGTGCTAACCAGCTAACAAAAATAAATAAAATAAAATAATAAAATAATAATATATTAATATAATATAGTATATAACATATATATTGTGGTGGCCCCACGTGGGACCCACCCGTACAACAGATTGGTTGGTTACCTCACACCAATATATACCTGGTGTATTGACGTCACAAACTCTGTGGGTCCCATCCACCATCACTGTCCTTGGACGGTGGGACCCACCCCATGTGTGGGGCTGCACATCATGGGTATTATACCCACACCGTACCTATGTTGCAGTGGGCCAGCAGCCGCTGTGCAGCAGCGGCATTTTGCTACATGGATCCACATTGTCCATTGTTTGGATGGTGGGGCCTACATTGATGTATGTGTTGTATCCATATCGTTCAACCATTTGAGAGATCAATTTTATAGAATGGGTCAAATCTCAAGTTCAAGTTGACCCCACCATTGAAATAATGGATAGTGACATCCTCCGTTCAAACTTCTAAGGGCCACAGTAGTTTCCAATTTAGCTGATATTTGTTTTTACTTCGACTATCTCCATGTTAACTTATGAGTAGGTTGGATCTCAAAATACATCATGGTGGGCCACATCGTGATGTGTGTGTGAGATCCAGCCATTGATCAGGTGGACCACATCGCAAAAACCAGTGGGATTTAAATGTCTACCATTAAAACCCCTTAGGGTCATGAAAGTTTTGGATAAATATGAAATTTGTTTTTCCTCTTGGGTTAGGTCTGTGTGACCTTATCAACAGGCTAGATGGAAGATAAATGTTATGGTGGGCCCCACGTGGGACCCACCTGATGGGATAGTGGATCTGCTGGTGTACGCAAACACTAGCTATATAGCTGCTGTATTGACGTCCCAAGTTCTGTGGGCCCATCACGATGTATGTGTTAGATCCAAACCATCCACCCATCGTGGACCCACCTTTGATTTGTTTTAGACTCAAGCCATCCACCTGTTTTGCTATGTGGGCCACACCATGATGTATTTATTTCATCCACACCATCCAGATGTTCTGGACGATGCTGGACAATGTTTGGACAGTGCAGATCATTATTAGTGGGCCATGTGCCCACGAATGATGGGGTACAGTGATTGTAACACCTCTGTTTTTAGAACGCGAGTACATTTCTCGCATTCCAAAAATCCAGGAGTTAACTGCTAAAAGTGGTAATCAATATATCAAAGTGTATAGCGGGAATAAAACGTAGTATAGATGTGATCCAAAACTAGGAACAATATTCTGGCCCACTCAGCTGGGGGCCAATTACATAACCTCAAGTTTCTTAAATTCCAAAAGTACTGAAATGAAAATATAAGGGCTAATCTACTGGTTCAGCCCAAAATAGGCAGCCGCCTCCTGCTGCGGCTCTTCGTCATATATCTCCTCATCGATGGCCACCACCTTCAAGTCTATCGCGTACTCATCGGCTCTTATACCTGTGTCCTCTGTATGGTTGAACATTAATGAATGAGTGGCCAGCTCAGTGTGATCTCCCCTCAAGATTTCACACTATCGCCCTAAACAAGTAATAGCATAAAGACATATAGACAATCCAAAACACAATAGATGTAGTCTTGTTAAATGCATGGATGCATGAATGCAATCGTCGGCCCAGGTAAAACATCCAGACGACCTGTGTCTTGGGTAAAACATCCAGACAAACATTGCGGTTGTCACCCATGAATATGGCTGGTCATCAGTGCAACACTCAGCGTAATCGCATGAGCATGATGATCTGAGTCACCATCATAATTGAATGACTAGTCATTAGCGCAACACTCAGCATAATTGCATGGGCATAATGATCCAAGCCCTCGTAATATGCCATGTATGTATGATTTGCCAACCCATTATTAGTCCAATTGCAATAAGCCAATTTAAATAAGCTCATGGTCACTAAGGGGAGTGCCTGACCCGGCGTAGGCCGATGGCTCGGGCATAGTATCCCATGACTACCATCCCCAGCCCATGAGGCTACCATCTTAGGGTGTATGTAGTACCCACCAACATGTGGTCAATCAATTCAATGTAAAGGGGCCACCACCAATGCTGACTGGGAATGAAAGGTTGAAATCACTAAGTATGGCGAATAAAGCATGACGGCATGAATGGTTCAAAGATGGGTAAACAGCGGTATCAGAAAGGTTGTGAGATTCACCCCAACTTAGTTAGGTGAAACCACACATGGGTGGTAAGCCCTATGGTCAAATGTCAACAACCAAAACCTCCATGTTGGGGGCCTATGCACATCACAACTAGTCCATTTACACCCTAAGCACGGACTCTCCTTTGCTAGGATTCTCTATGGAGAGATTTCAGCAATATGTATATCACATCATCATATCAGGAACATAAATCTTTTCATGAATAGGGAATAGAATAATACATATATTTCTATCAAAACACACTAACTAAGTTAACATAAGATACATGACATGAATGGTTAATTATTCATCTAGGCAGTTCAGAGTATAAAAATCAAGAGTCTAAACGATAGTAAGCATGGAAATCATTTTGTTAAATAGATAGGTCAGGTGAATACAGTCCATTTCCACACACAATTTATCATTAGTTTAACTAACCATTAAATTAATAAAACTGCTATTCCTGGTTTAGTTAAGGATGAAAAGCTTAAGGGGAGGAAAATCATCACCTGAAGGGGTTACAGCTCCTTGGTTCAGTTTTTCGCGGCTAGTTAGCGGTCCAATACCAAATAAGGGGCTTCCTGAAATAATTTCCAAGACACGAGTTGCATCCATAAGTCGATAGTTTGATGATAAACCTTCCTATACATGGCTTTGGGCTAGACTTGGCCTAATTAGTCAAGGCCTGGACTAAGCCTTACCCTAGCCTGACCTGGCAGTCCAATTACAAATTAATCTGGGCCCGATCGGGGCCCATTGTATGGAAGGTCCCAAGATTTTGGGCTGGATTGGGCCTTGCTCGGCCCATCTTGGCAACCCCTATGCTGCTGTAGTGAGGTGAGGTCCTCTAGGACGTGGCCCACTGCTAGGCTGGAATCTCATGTGCGGCCCATACCCTAGAGGTGATGCGGCCCACAGGGACTGGAGTTACGAGTGCGGCCCACCTTACTGAGATGCGTTCAATTCGTACAAGTAGGTCCAGATCCAGACCATGCAGATATGAAATATTTAGAATAATAATAATAATGATAGAAACCTTCCAGATTGGAAGATCCCAGCCATCAAAGCGTCTGGTCTTTTATCATGAACCATTGTCACCATTTTCATTCGCTATGCCACTTATCAAATGTTATAAATAATAATAATAAATGAATGAATAACGAAGATATTTTGTACATTTGGGGAACCTCTAATCAGAACTATGAATCAACGGTCCAAATGACCTAAAGATTGGCCCCATTGTGCACGATTACACGCGAATGTGGGAGATCTGCCAGCACCCATCCACATTTGAGCAAACGTGAAAATATTGAACACATATGCAATCTTTTGTTGTGGTGGGGCATACGGTATAGATAGATATTCTGGGTGAAAAATCAAGCCATTTCACACCTCAGGTGGGCCACATCACTCAAAACAAATGGATGACTATAACGTTTCAACCGAAAGTCGCCCCATCTGATAACTAAAAGTTTGAAACGCCCTGATTTTTGAGGTGGAAATGGAAGCATTATTTCGAATGAAAGCTCGGATCCCTCACACGCGTTCCATGTTGCCCCGTGTGTGGAATCAGCGACTGCTTCCTCTTGTATTCCTTATCCAAGAAAATAAAAGAGCGAGCTCTCAAGGTAGAAGAGATGACGCTTCTTTTATCTGGCATTCCTTCAACCTTCTCCCGCAGACAGAAACGACAGCTTACACTCTCTCACAACCTCCACAAATCAACTCCCTCTAGGCCAGGCCTGCTGCTGCAATAAGATAACACCATGGCCTATTTGCTGGTCATTTTCAGCTTGTTACAGAGCTCGATCGGGAGCCTGTTTTTGGTCACAGCTCTGGTCCAGAGTCCGACCATCATTTGGCCTATCTGAGCACCCAAAATTCGCCCAAACCAGGATCGTTTCCTGACACAGTTTCAGCCTAGAGTTCGGCCACCGTTTGGCCTGTTCCGACCTGACACAAAGCTACAGTTTTGGTCTTGTTTCAACCGAAAACGTAGCCATGGATTGGCATGGTTTTGGCCCAAGTTTCTGGCCATTGTTTCCGAGCTAGAACACCTTCGTACAGAGCCGACATTTGGCCACTGCCTCAACCCAAAACAGAGCCTGATGAAAGCCTGTTTCCTGACCTGAATTTCAGCCATTAAGAAGCTGGTTTCGAGGCCGGAATCCAGGCGTTGTTAGACCTGGTTTTAGCTTAGGACTATGGCCATTGTTTGGCCTAGTTTCAGCCCAAAACAGGGTTCCGTTTTTACCAGATTTTGGCCCGAAGTCTAGCGATTGTGTGGCATAGTTTCGGTCCGGAATGCCTGGATCTATCCTCCTAGTGAAGCTCCATTTGCAAGCTGTCTTTAGCTCTGAATAGAGCTCCATCAGGAGTCTCTTTCTTACTCTCTCCCACGGTCAGTCATGGTGGCTGCTCGGTCCAAGATTCAACCATGGTGTAGGTTGAACCGGACTGAACCTTGCTGGTTACGACTCCAACAGTTGGGTGTAGTTGAGAGGCAGTTACCTGGTGTTGGACCTGGAAGAAACACGGCCCTTTCTTCTTCCTCAACCCTGCCGAGCAGCAACAGGGTAGCCGGCACCACCCAACTCTCTCACTTTCCACTCTCTTTCTTCTTCCTCCCGGTGTGAATCCTGAAAAGCATAGGCTCTTTATATAGCCGTGGAGGAGAGGACTCCAACAGCTGGATCTTCATGCGAGCAAGGGACGGCCGGATTTCTCCAGACCCTGCCTTTCCCACAGAGGAAAGACCTCTCTCCTTCTTTCCTTCCACAGGCCCTGCCTAGCTATTTTTGGCAACAGAAAGAGCATGCCTCCGACGGTAAGATGGACGGATGGGGTTGCACGATCAGATCGATCGTGAGCCGTCCAGACGACCCTCTGCTAGGCCCCATCTCGCGGATGCTTCCCACGTGTAATGCATTGGACGGTGGTAGCCCATCTCCTCCGTCCATTTACAAGGGATCGAAAGGCTATACAGTTTGGTTGAGTTGGGCTCCCGGGAGAAACTGAATGGATCAGATGGCTCGAAAAGTGGCCATGGTGGGCCACTTTGGGCCCTAAAGATCCTCCGTTCAAATTTAAAAATGGCGGAAGAGAACTGTTTTTCTCATTTTTTGAACAAGTCTCGGTCAAAGGTCATTTGACTGAGCCTATAGTTCCAGTGCACCTCGTGCAGAAGCACTCTTAGTGCACACGCATCTTGTAGGGGCCCACTTCGATGTTATAATCATAATCCACTCCGTTCATTTTCATTGGGGACATTATACAAGGATCCTGGCCCATTTTGGGCTGATGGTGAGCCCCAGGTGGGCCGTTACACACTCCTTTGGGCTATTACCGGCCCATATGACGTGATCTATTGATCAGGTGGGCCTGGTACTTATTTTCAACGGTTAGTATAAGGTACTGGTTATGACAAAATCTTTATTTGTCACTAACCAATCCTCAAACGTTAGTGACAAGTGTGTTGTAGCAGTATCCATTGGCATAAGGGCTTTAATTTAGAGTGTTCGGATAGCCTCACCTTCTTGACCTTCATAGGGCGCGTCCTGGCTCCTAGAGTCCCTGATGGATGGTCTTAACGTCGACCAAAATCCCTATTCTGTGTATGTTGAGTTCAAGCTTTTTGGTTAATCCAATCTGATTTAGGTCAGTGTGGGTTTAAAAGGTAACACCCGTGTACCAAAGGTATGGGGTGTTACAGTGATACACATGTTACACTTATAACTATTGAAATAATTTTGGTGTAAGCCCTCTTGAGAACCATTATTGCGACCCATCCATGAGGCCCTTCATGGTGTATTTGGTTCATGTGCGGGGCCCACCTATCTGTATTATTAGGTCCGTGTAGCATGGCCCATGTGATGCATTCGAGGCCCAGATGCGTGGCCCATTTGATGCATATGAGGCCCAAGCAGTGCGGCCCACTTGTTGTATATAAGGCCCACGTATGAGGCCCATGGTGATGCATTTACGGCCCATTTAATGAGGCGAATTGTGATAGCTTGGAGGCCCATGGGACATGGCCCATCGTGATATATCCGAGGCCCATGGGCGCAACCTTGAGATGTATCTGAGGCCCATGGGCGTGGCTCATTGTGATACATTCGAGGCTCTTGTATGAACCTCAACGCAATATATGAGAGGCCCATGAATGAGGCCCAATGTGATGTATGTGTGGCCGTTACATTGTGTATGAATCTCTTATGTAGGTCACTCCTTAGGAAGAGTATTGGTTAGATGTCCACATTGATGGGCAATGATGGTTAGATATCCTCATTGTGACCTTCCCGTAGGCCTTGTTAGGCCCATTCACACCATTCTCTAAGTGGGTTAACCTAAATAAGTGGGCCTCATTGTCATAGACAGATGGCTTCGTGCCATCAGATTTGATATAACCACGACCGTGGGCCGATCTTTATATTATGGTTGATCGGTCGTCCATTTATGGACCCTGCCTTATTTTTATGCCAATTGTCGAGGCTGAGTATCGAGGCTGACTCTGATTGTCGCGGCTGATTGTAGAGGCCGATTTCGATTATTGAGGCTGAGTATCGAGGCCGATTCAGATTTGTCGAGGCCGATTGTATAGGCCGATTCCGATTGTCGAGGCCGAGTATTGAGGCCGATTCTTATTTATCGAGGCCGATTCCGATTGTCGAGGCTGAGCATCAACGCCGATTTCGATTGTCGAGGCCGAGTATCGAGGCTAATTCAAATTTATCGAATCCGATTGTATAGGCCGATTCCGATTATTAAGGCCGAGTATCGAGGTCGATTCCAATTGTCGAGGCCGATTCCAATTTGTTGAGGTTGATTGTATAGACCGATTTTGATTGTCGAGGTCGAGTATCGAGGCTGATTCCGATTTGTCGAGGCCGATTATATAGGCCAATTCTGATTGTCGAGGCCGATTCCAATTATCGAGGCCAATTGTATAGGTCGATTCCGATTGTCGAGGCCGAGTATCAAGGCCAATTCTTATTTGTTAAGGCCAATTGTATAGGTCGATTCCGATTGTCGAGGCCGAGTATCAAGGTCGATTCCTATTGTTGAGGCAGAGTATCGAAGCCAATTCCAATTTGTCGAGGCCGATTATATAGGCCGATTCCAATTATCAAGGCCAAGTATCGAGGCCAATTCCGATTTGTGAGGCCGATTGTATAGGTCAATTCTGAATTGTCGAAGCCGATTCCTATTGTCGAGGTCGAGTATCGAGGCCGATTGTTACGTGTACCTTCACAATGGCCAGAATTTCAGTTGGGGCGCACAACTAACCTAAGATCAGGTGTTTACCACATTGTGTTTGACTATCCAAATTTAAGTATGAGACTGGTTTGGATAGAATTCCGTTGTGATAGACCTCATAGCTTGTGATACTACGTACTATCATCCCGACTTCACTCCAGCTTGGTCATTTCATTCGCATCGCATATTGCATTTCATCCGCGACATATGACATTTTGGATTGCTATGTTTCTGCACTTATATGGCTTAGACGGACTTGGCAGGATCTACATATTGCATTGCATCCACAGTATATGATATTTAGCTCATTAAGATCTGCATTGTGTACTCTGATATTATATGACTCATGAACTTACCAGTATATTTCCACTTACTTTGATATTGTATGATTCATGATCTTGTCAGTATTTCCGCTTATTCTGATGATGTATGATTTATAGGCTTTAATGTATACTTGTTACTTACCTTACACACACTTTCACCACCCTCTAAGCTTTCTATAAGCTAATGCACGATGGATGCGTGCGGGTGGCATTAGGTCGCAGCAGTGTTGAACTTGGAGCGTGTAACGGACTTTTGGAGCTTTGATTTTGATACATATATATTTTCCTTTCAGCATTGTATTCAACTGTTTATATTAGTAAATATAGGATGATGATGTTGCTTTTGTGATTTGGGTAAACTTATAGTTATACTTTTTATGAGATAAATGTACGTTGGAAAATTCTCCTTGTAAGATCCTAGGATCGGAATCTGGCGTATGCCCGTTGAGAGCTAAAAATGGGGTACTACAGAGGCTATTGGCATCGGATTCGGCGATTGGGAATTTTGTGAGCCCAGTTTTCGAGTTTGGGGCATGAAGAAGTTGGTATTAGACCATAACTTGGGAATACCTGAAGATAACATCACATATCTGCTGATAGCTACCATGCACTCTATGATTGTTGAGAACTTAGAATGGTTAGATCCCTGAGTTCGAATAACTTAGAGATTTTCTGATATAGCTCCCTTTCACTGAGATTGTGAGGCTGCATAGTATTCTAGTTTCGATCATTTCTGATCCAGGATCTGAGGTTTAGTGGGATCATCATAGCGCTAATAAGGCGTTTTGGGAGCAAGTGGTTGACGTTCATGGGCATTGTCCCCATCTCTTAGTGTTTGATAATTATATCTATAGCAATATGACATCCCTCCCTTGGTGAGATTTGTATTTGTTGTGTTCTGGTTTAAATTTTGAGTGTAAAATTTTTATTAGGAGGAGAGAGTTGTAAGACCCGTATCCTAGCCGGTACTGTTCTGTAGGCTTCCGCGGTCCTCCCGGTTAAATTTTAGTAACCCGCGACGCATAGACAACATTTGTGCACAACCCTGAGTCATATCCTGTATTTCAGAGTCGGCTTGACCTGAGACTTGTACCTTAGCGACCGCGTCGTCACCACAGTTTCGATACCAAGTCTTGCGCACCGAGGCGATACCCGGGCCAGGAAATGTGGGCCCGCATTAAGTTGGAGGAAACATCATGCGTTTGCAATCCCAAGAGAATGTCCCATTGATCACATCAATCAATCAAGTACCATATCACATCATGTCAAGTACAACACCATCCCCAAAGTCAACTCTCTCTTACTACCCATTCCTTACATGTCAAGTACACATCACCCATCACTCACTCACCCATCTCTCTCTCTCTCTTTACATCCCATTCTCTCTCTCTCTCTCTCTCTCTCTCTCTCATTTTCTCCATTTTTCAAGCAAACTCCAATCAACCCAACATCCAAACATTTTTCATGGGAGAGGAGAAGCTATGTGTGGCCCACCTTCCTACCATCCAATCCCACCCTCCAAGCCTCATCCCAACCGTCACATTCTTTGGAGCTATATAACGTGTTGATGGAAGAGGGAAGAAGAGATCTTGAGGTGGGTGTTTCATAGGCTTAGATTTTTATATTTTTGATGATCGGCCAAATGGGGCCTACCGATTAATGGTATGGATCCCACTTTGGACCCTAGGTGTGGCTAATGGCCCACCATGATTCTCATGATCATTTCATGATGGGGCCATTCTCCATAGACCCCATCATGATGTTTATTTTCCTTGTATGAATAGGGTCATCTAGACCTTGCATTTTGGTAGAGAAAGGATCTCCACCGTTGATTTTGATTGGTGGGCCCACATGTAATGGGACCCACTTGATGTATGTTGTAAAACATGGAAGGGAGGGCCCATAGTGCCAGGGTCCCTCCTGTCACACTCATCTCTCTTTCTTTCTCTCTCTCTCTCTCTCCCTCTATTTCATTTTTTTATGATGATATGGCCGTGTGGCCCACCCGGATGGACCCCACCATGAAGTATGCATCTTATCCATGTCGTCCATCGAATGGGCCCACCCGGCATCTCGTGTGGACAGGCCAAATGTAGGGAAAACACAAATATCTGATTAATCTACATCAGGTGGGCCACATCCATGTGGGACCCACCTTGAAGTATATGTATCCATACTGTCCAGTGTCCAGGGACGCTGGACATGGCAGCAGTGGAGTGTAAACTGATAGTGAGGTGTGCTGACCAGCTAATAAAAATAAATAAATAAATAAAATAAAATAATAAAGTAATAATATATTAATATAATATAGTATATAACATATATACTGTGGTGGCCCCACGTGGGACCCACCCGTACAGCAGATTGACTGGTTACCTCACACCAATATATAACTGGTGTATTGACGTCACAAGCTCTGTGGGTCCCATCCACCATCACCGTCCTTGGACAATGGGACCCACCCCACGTGTGGGGCTGCACATCATGGGTATTATACCCACACTGTCCACCTATGTTGTAGTGGGCTAGCAGCCACTACAGCTACTGCTGCATGTGCAGCAATAGCATTTTGCTAGTGGATTCACACCGTCCATTGTTTGGACGGTGGGGCCTACCATGATGCATGTGTTGTATCCATACCGTTCAACCATTTGAGGGATCAATTTTATAGAATGGGTCAAATCTCAAGTTCAAGTTGACCCCACCATTGAAATAGTGGATAGTGACATCCACCGTTCAAACTTCTAAGGGCCATAGTAGTTTTCAATTAAGCTGATATTTGTTTTCACTTCATCTATCTCTATGTTAACTTATGAGTAGGTTGGATCTCAAAATACATCATGGTGGGCCACACCGTGATGTGTGTGTGAGATCCAGCCATTGATAAGGTGGACCACATTGTAAAAACCAGTGGGATTTAAACGTCTACCATTGAAACCCCATAGGGTCATGGAAGTTTTGGATAAATATGAAATTTGTTTTTCCTCTTAGGTTAGGTTTGTGTGACCTTATCAACAGGCTGGATGGAAGATAGACGTTATGGTGGGCCCCACATGGGACCCACCTGATGGGATAGTGGATTGGCTGGTGTACACAAACACCAGCTATATAGCTGATATACTGACATCCCAAGTTCTGTGGGCCCATCACGATGTATGTGTTAGATCCAAACCATCCGCCCATCATGGACCCACCTTTGATGTGTTTTAGACTTAAGCTGTCCACTTGTTTTGTTATGTGGGCCACATCGTGATGTATTTATTTCATCCACACCGTCCAGATGTGCTGGACGGTGCTGGACAATGTTTGGATAGTGCAGATCATTATTAGTGGGCCATGTGCCCATGAATGATGGGGTGCGGTGACACACATGTTACACTTATAACTATTGAAATAATTTTGGTGTAAGCTCACTTAAGGACCATTGTTGTGGCCCATCCATGAGGCCCTTCATGGTGTATATGGCCCATGTCCGGGGCCCACCTATTTGAATTGTTAGGCCCATGTAGCGTGGCCCATGTGATGTATTCGAGGCCCAGATACGTGGTCCATTTGATGCATATGAGGCCCAAGCAGTGCAACCCACTTGAATATAAGGCCCACGTATGAGGCCCATGGTGATGCATTTACGACCCATTTGATGAGGCCCATTGCGATAGCTTGGAGGCCCTTGGGACATGGCCCATTTTGATATATCCGAGGCCCATGGGTGCAGCCATTGAGATGTATCTGAGGCCCATGGGTGTGGCTCATTGTGATACATTCGAGGCCCTTGTATGAAGCTCAATGCGATATATGAGAGGCCCATGAATAAGGCCTAATGTGATGTATGTGTGGCCGTTACGTTGTATATGAATCCCTTATGTAGGCCACTCCTTGGGAGTAATTTTGGTTAGATGTCCACATTGATGGGTAATGATGGTTAGATGTCTTCATTGTGACCTTCCCGTAGGCCTTGTTAGGCCCATTCGCACCATTCTCTAAGTGGGTTAACCCAAATAAGTGGGCCCCATTCACCATAGAAAGATGGCTCTGTGCCATCAGATTTGATATAACCACGACCGTGGGCCGATCTTTATATTATGGTTGATCGGTCGTCCATCTATAGACCCCGCCTTGTTTTTATGCTGATGGTCAAGGTCGAGTATCGAGTCGACTCCGATTGTCGAGGCCGATTGTATAGGCCAATTCCAATTATCGAGGCCGATTTCGATTGTCGAGGCCGATTCTTATTTGTCGAGGCCTATTGTTTAGGTCGATTTCGATTTGTCGAGGCTGATTATATAGGTCGATTCCGATTGTCGAGGCCGAGTATCAAGACCGATTTCAATTTTTTGAGGCCGATTGTATAGGCCAATTTCGATTGTCGAGGTCGAGTATCGATGTGAGGTTTGTATCCTAGCCCGTACCATTCCTTAGACTCTCACAGTCCTCATGGTCGAATTCTGGTGACCCGTGATCTGTTATCGGTGTTTACTCACGATCTTGAGTCGTATCCTGTATATCAGAGTCGAATCGACTTAAAACTTGTACCCTTACAACCATGCCGTCGCCGTGGTTTCAATGCCGCGTCTCACGCACGAGGCGATACCCGGGCTAGGAGATGTGGGCCCACGCTCAGTTCGAGGAAAAACGCCGTGCATTATGAATTTCGAGAGAATCTCTACGACACGTCACATCAATCAATCAATGTACAAGTCAAGTACATATCCCATCACACCCATCCCTCTCTCACCCACAAGTCAACAACACCCATACCTATCCCATCCCATTCTTACCAAAAAGTCAAGGCAACCCATACATTCCCATGTCATATCCCTTACACCACTCCTCTCTCTCTCATTTCTCATTTTCATTCCAAGCAAATCCCATGAGTCCAACGTCCAAGCCCTCCATGAGAAGAGTTAGTGTGACCTACCTTACTACCACCTAATCCCACCCTCCAAGCTTCATCTCGACCGTTGAAATGCATTTCATAGAGCTCTAGATCGCATCGGTGGAAGGAGGAGTCCAAGATCTAAAGGTGGGTGTTCTTTACATAGATCCTTTTATTTTATTTCTTAGGAAAAGTGGGACCCACCAATCAATGATGAGGATCCCATCTTGGTCCCTAGGTGTGGCCATTGGCCCACCTTGATCGCATGCATATATTGTAATGTATGAGGGGCCCATAGTGGTTGGGCCCCTCCCACGACCGTTTTCTCTTTCTCTCTCTCTATTTTTTTATGATGTGTGGCCCACCTGATGTGCACAGCACATCCAGACCGTCCAGGGCCAACAGGCCCACCATGATGCATTTTATCCAAGCTTTCTATCCAGCTGGTGGAGCCCACCTTGTTGTCCAGTTTGGGATAAGCATAGATAGAGGGAAAATATTAATATCAGCTTGTTTCAAATCAAGTGGGCCAGGTACATGGGGGACCCACCAAATGCAAGCATTTCATCCAGGCTGCCTGCCCATTTTGCTAGATATGGGGGCACCTTGATGATGCGTCCATCCAGGCCATCTGTCAGCAGGACGTCTAGTATGCCTGAACGGATACTTGGAAAACACAAATATCTGCTTGATGCAATCAGCTGGTGGGCCACACGTGTGGACCCACCTGATGTACACGTTTCATCCATGCTGCCCATCGTCCACACGTGGGACAGTGGAGCCCACATGATGTATGAGTTTTATATCCACACCGTCCACCGTCCATCCCTGGACAGTGGGAACCCCCATGACGTTAGTGTGTTTTCACATCCTCTATCCGTTTTACTGAACATGGGACCCCACCTTGTTGTATGTTATATCTCCACCGTTCATCCAATTTCCTAGCTCATTTTAGGCGTTGATCCGAAAAAGGGAGCCAAACCGAGTCTCTGGCGGGCCACATTGTAGAAAATAGTAGTTTTAGGAATATAAACTGTTAGGGCCCACTGTGATGTTTCTATACACCAAAAGCTATTATATATCAGGCTCATTAGACCCTTCACGAATCGGAGAATCCAGCAAGTGGACTGGATCGTCCTGATGTGGGCCCCACCAATGAAAATCATCGGAAAACAAAAAAAATGCAGACGCTGCTACTGCCAGCGTTTAGAGGACGATGCAGCAAGCAGCATCCTGTGGCTTAGAATAGAGGCTGACCCGTGGGCCCCACCACAGGTCTCACCATGGTATATGCTGACCATCTACACCATGCAATTGATGGGTCCCCTCTTAAAAATGGGATACGCCAAAAACCAGCCGAACACGGAACTCAGCTGGTCCACACTACAAGAAGCAACGGGGGATTGAACATCTACCATTGAAACCCTTTTTGGGTTACAGAAGTTTTGGATAAATATGAAATTTGTTTTTCCTCTTAATTTAGGTCTTGGTGACCTTACAAACAGATGGGATGGAAACTAAACGTTATGGTGGGCCCTACATGGGACCTACCTACGTTGGAGCTGATTGGCTGGGACACCTCACACCACTATATAGCTGTTGTGGTAGTGTTAACAAGTTCTGTGGGACTCACCCTTGATGTATGGGTCTTATCCACACCGTCTAGGCTGGACGGTGGGACCCACCTCTACGGATGCATTTCATCAAAGCCGTCCATTTCTTTGGGGAACCACCTACTATAAGAGGTTTGGCTGGTGTACGCTTACGCCAACTATATAGCTGCTGTGTTTATAATATAATATCTTATTATTATACATATATATAGCTGGTGTATATCTAGTGGGCCACCACGTCGACCCCACCCTGATTTATGTATTTGATCTCCACCATCCAGATATATGGGACAGTGGGATCCACCTGATGAACGTGTTACATCCTCACTGTTTAAACAGCATGGGATGATGGGGCACACGTGATATATATGTTATATCCTCACTGTCCACACGTGGGACGTGGGACTCACCATTGATGTATGTGCTTTATTCACACCATCCGCCTGCCGGGCCCACCTTGACAGATGTGTTTCATCCAACCGTCCATCTACTGGGTCACACCAGCTACATAGCTGTTACAATGACGTCAACAAGTGTGGGTCTAATCATGAGGCATGTATTATATCTAAGCCGTCTATCCAATTGGTAAGCTTGTCTTAAGGCCTGAGATTAAAAATGAGGCAGATCTATCTGGTGGACCACCCTATAGAAAACAGTGGAGAGTTAAACGCATACTATTGAAATCCTTTAGGGATCACAGAAGTCCTGGATCAATATGATATTCGTTTTTCCTCTTGATTCAGGTCTTTGTGACCATATGAAATGATTGGATGGAAAATAAACGTTATGGTGAGCCCTGGTAATTTTAAGGGTGGAAATCATTATCTCCACTGATTTTTGTGGTATGGTCCAAATGACCTTCCAATGTGATTCAGTTTTAGGTATGCTCTAAAAAGATCTCTAAAATAGATGAATGGTACAGATGGTGAGGCCTAATGTGATGTTTATATGGCCCATGAGTGAGGCCCAATGTGATGTTTATATGGCCCATGAGTGAGGCCCAATGTGATGTTTATGTGGCCATGAGTGAGGCCTAATGTGATGTATGTGTGGCCCATGGTATGTGGCCCATTGTGACATATTTGAGACCCATGGGACATGGCCCATTGTGATATATTTTCGGCCCATATGATGAGGCCCATTGTGATATATTTTTGGCCCATATGATGAGGCCCATTGTGATGTATGAGACCCTTGTGTAAGGCCCATTATGATTATATGAGGCCCATCGAGATTGTATACGGCCCATTATGTTATGTATGAGGCCCTTGTGTAAGGCCATGGGCCCACTATATGTTTGGCCCTATGTGGGCCACTCCTTGAGAGTAATGTTGGTTAAATGTCCACATTCATGAGCAATGATGGTTGAATGTCCATATTGTGACTTTTTGGGCCTTGTTAGGCCCATTCTCACCGATTCTGATTGTTGAGGTCGAGGCCGATTCTGATTAACGAGGCTAATATTGAGGTCGATCGTTGAGGCCAATTTCGATTGTTGAGGCTGATTCCGATCGTTGAGGCTGATTTCGTTAGTCAAGGTCGATTTCGATTATCAATTCCAATTATCAAGGCTTAGTCCGATTGACGAGGCCAATTTCAATTGTCGATTCTGATTGTTGAGGCCGAGTTCGATTGACGAGGTCGATTCCTTTAGTTGAGGCTGATTCCGATTGTCGATTTTGATTATCGAGGTCGATTCCCATTGTCGAGGCCGATTTTCATTGTCGAGACTAACTTCGATTGTTGAGGCCGATTGTATAGGCCGATTATCGAGGTCGATTCCGATTATCGAAGCCTAATGTGATGTGTATTAGGCCTATGTGATGAGGCCCATTGTGGTGCATTTGAGGGCCAGACGATGGAGTCCATTGCGATGTATCTTAGACTCATGTGAGAGGCCATCGTGATGTCTATTGAGCTCTTGAGTAAGGCCCATGGTGTTGTATATTAGGCCCTTGTGTGAAGCCATGGGTCTACTATATGTTAGGCTTTATGTAGGCTATTCCTTAGGGTAATGTTGGTTAAATGTCCACATTGTCGAGGCCGATTGTTGATGTCGATTATTGATATCGATTATGAGTATGTGACAGCATAGCATCATGATACATGCCCATACGCATCATCTACATATTTGTTATGAGATGTGGTTAGCCATTGCATATGTCATTGGGCAGGTTGTTATGTGACTCCCTGATAGGCGGAGGTTATCTCACATGAGTGTACGGTATGCGCAAGAATAATGCATGACTAGATTGTATGACTCATGCATCTTGTATTATGTGTTTTGATTATTGTACGCCCTAGCGACATTAGGGCCGTAGCCTCCACAGGCATATCATGGATGGCTAGATGGGACACCGAAAATGTTTGGTTCGAGCATCGAGCTATCATAGATGGCCCTGGGTAAAAATTCCTAAACCCTCTTGATACCAGAGGACGTCCTAACGTCAAGACCGAGTGAATATACATGAGCGCATGAGACCGTATACCTGTAGGCCGTATCTCCCACCGTGTCGTGGTCGGTTGGGAGGGGGTGTGACCTTACCTGCCTGAGTGAGGGGGCAATATCTAGGTTGAGTTTGACCAGCTTGAGGAATGGGTCTGCTATCGACGATCTGGTCCCGATATTGGCAGGTGGATAGTGAGATCTCTTTCATTTACCCAGTTGTGTGCTCGGATAGGGGCGGTAAGCTGGCGTAGAGTGTAATAGACCCCGATGATGATCCCAGAGATATACAGTACTGATTTATGGAGCAAGAGTTACATACTCATTCATTTTTTCATTCACTATCCACTTGGGCTAGTGATGCACAACTATTTGTTACGTGTACCTTCCTAATGGCCAGGATTTCTGTTGGGGTATGTGACTAACCTGAGATCAGGAGTTTACCACATTGAGTCTGACTATCCAAATTTAGGTATGGGACTGGTTTAGATAGAAGTCCCTTGTGGTGGGCCCCATAGTTTGCGATACTGCGTACCATCATCCCGACTTCACACTTCAGCATGGTCATTCCATTCGCAACGCATATTGCATTACATCCGCAGCATATGGTATTTTGGGTTACTGTGTTTCTACATTTATATGGTCTAGATATGGCTAATGGTATTCGTGAATTCATCAGGAATTGTATATTACATTACATCTTCAACATCTAAAACTTGACTCTTTCTGGCATTATATTGAATACTTGTCTTGCTATGTCTCCACATTGCATAGTTGATCTACATTACTTCCTTAGTATTTGCCTCATTATGATATGCATTGCTTACTCTGATATCGTATGATTCATGACCCTATCAGCATGTTTCCGCTTACTCTGATTACTCTGATATCGCTTACTTGGTACTTATCTTATGTACACACTTACACGACCCTCTAAGCTTTCTATAAGCTTATGAATGATAGATGTGTGCAAGTGATGTTAGGTTGCAACAGTGTGGTGCTTGGAGCATGCAGCGGACTTCTGGAGCTTGTTTATCAATATATGTATTTCCCTTTCAACACCATATTTAAACGCTTATATTAGTGGATATGTGATGATGATGTTGTTTTTGTAATTTGGGTATACTTGTGGTTATGCTTCTTACGAGATAAATGTACATTGAAAAATTATCCTTGTAGGATCCCAGGATTAGAATCTGGCGCATGCGCGCTGGGAGCTGAGAATGGAGTACTACGGAGGCTGTCGGCACCGGATTTGGTGATCGGGATTCTTTTGAGTCCGATTTCCGGGTTTGGGGTGTGACAGAAGTTGGTATCAGAGCGTAACTTGGGAATACCTTAAGATAACATCACATATCTGCTGATAGCTATCCTGCACTGTATGATTCTTGAGAACTTAGAATGGTTGGATCCCCAAGTTCAAATAAGTTAGAGATTTTCTGATAAAGTTCCCTTTCGTTGAGATTGTGAGGCTGCATAGTATTCCCGTTTCGATCGTTTCTGATCAGAGAGCCGAAGATTAGTAGGGTCACCATAGTGTTGTTGACGCGTCTTTGGAAGGCGAGGTTGAGATTACAGAGCGTTATCTTCATCCTTTTGTAGATTGATTGTGCCTTGACATATATACTTGATGATGTTTCCTCTTCCCTTGTCTGTTCTGTAAATTTTGAGGATGAAATTTTTATTAGGAGAGGAGAGCTGTGAGGCCCGTATCCTAGCCCGTACCATTGCATAGATTCTCACGGTCAAGTTCCGGCGATCTGCGATCTGTTATCGATGTTTGCGCTTGATCTTGAGTCGTGTCCCATATATCAGAGTCGACTCAACTTGAAACTTGTACCCTTGCGACCGCGTCGTCCCCACGGTTCCGATTTTGCGTCTCACACGTCGAGGCGATACCCAGGCTAAGAGATGTGGGCCCGCATTCAGTTTAAGGAAAAATGCCACGCGTTGTGAATTTCAAGAGAATCTCTACGACACGTCACATCAATCAATCAATGTACAAGTCAAGTACATATCCTATCACACCCATTCCTCTCTCACCCACAAGTCAACAACACCCATACCTATCCCATCCCATTCTTACCAAAAAGTCAAGGGAACCCATACATTCCCATGTCTTACACCACTCATCTCTCTCTCATTTCTCATTTTCATTCCAAGCAAATCCCATGAGTCTAACGTCCAAGCCCTCCATGAGAAGAGGTAGTGTGGCCCACCTTACTACCACCCAATCCCACCCTCTAAGCTTCATCTCGACCATTGAAATGCATTCCATGGAGCTCTAGATCACATCAGTGGAAGGAGGAGTCCAAGATCTAAAGGTGGGTGTTCTTTAGGTAGATCCCTTTGTTTTCTTTCTTAGGGCAAGTGGGACCCACCAATCAATGGTGAGGATCCCATCTTGGTCCCTAGGTGTGGCCAATGGCCCACCTTGATCGCATGCATATATTGTAATGTACGAGGGCCCCATAGTGGCGAGGCCCCTCCCATGACCATTTTCTCTCTCTCTCTCTATTTTTTGATGATGTGTGGCCCACCTGATGTGCACAACACATCCAGACCGTCCAGGGCCAACAGGCCCAACATGATGCATTTTATCCAAGCTGTCTATCTAGCTGGTGGAGCCCACCTTGCTGTCCAGTTTGGGACAGGCATGGATAGAGGAAAAACTTAATATTAGCTTGTTTGAAATCAAGTGGGCCACTTACATGTGGGACCCGCCAAATACAAGCATTTCATCTAGGTTGCCTGCCCATTTTGCTGGATATGGAGGCACCTTGATGATGCGTCTATCCAGGCCGTCCGTTAGCAGGATGTCCAGTATGCCTGGACGGATACTTAGAAAACACAAATACCTGCTTGATGCAAGCAGCTGGTAGGCCACATGTGTGGACCCACCTGATGCACACGTTTCATCCATGCTGCCCACCGTCCACACGTGGGAAGGTGGAGCCCACATTATGTATGTGTTTTATATCCACATCGTCCACTGTCCATCCCTGGACGGTGGGAACCCCCATTACGTTAGTGTGTTTTCACATCCTCTGTCCATTTTATTGAACATGGGACCCCACCTTGATGTATGTTATATCTCCACCGTTCATCCAATTTCCCAGCTCATTTTAGGCGTTGATCCGAAAAAAGGAGCCAAACTGAGTCTCTAGCGGGCTACATTGTAGAAAACAGTAGTTTTAGGACTATAAACTGTTAGGGCCCGCTGTGATGCTTCTATTCATCAAAAGCTATTGTATATCGGGCTCATTGGACCCGCCATGAATCGGAGAATCCAGTAAGCAGACTGGATCGTCCTGATGTGGGCCCCACCTATGAAAATCCATCGGAAAAAAATGCAGACGCTACTGCTGCCAGCGTCCAGAGGACGCTGCAGCAAGTAACGTCCTGTGGCTTGGAATAGAGGCTGATCCATGGCCCCCACCACAGGTCGCACCATGATGCATGCTGGCCATCTACACCGTGCAATTGATGGGTCCCCTCTTAAAAATGGGATACGCCAAAAATCCGTCGTACACGGAACTCAGGTGGTCCACACTACAAGAAGCAGTGGGGGATTGAACAACTACCATTGAATCCCTTTTTGGGTCACAGAAGTTTTGGATAAATATGAAATTTGTTTTTCCTCTTAATTTAAGTCTTGGTGACCTTATAAACAGATGGGATGGAAAATAAATGTTATGGTGAGCCCTACATGGGACCCACCTACGTGGGAGCTGATTGGCTGGGACACCTCACACCAGCTATATAGCTATTGTGGCAGCGTCAACAAGTTCAGTGGGACTCACCCCTGATGTATGGGTCTTATCCACACTGTCCAGATGGCTGGACGGTGGGACCCACCTCTACGGATGCATTTCATCAAAGCCGTCCATTTCTTTGGGGACCCACCTGCTATAAGAGGTTTGACTGGTGTATACTTACGCCAGCTATATAACTACTGTGTTCATAATATAATATCTTATTATTATACATATATATAGCTAGTGTATAACTAGTGGGCCACCACGTGGACCCCAGCCTGATTTATATATTTGATCTCCACCGTCCAGATATATGCGACGGTGGGATCCATCTGATGAACGTGTTACATCCTCACTGTCCAGATAGCATGGGGGTGGGGCACACATGATATACATGTTATATCCTTATTGTCCACACGTGGGACGTGGGACTCACCATTGATGCATGTGCTTATTCACACCATCCGCCTGCCAGACCCACCTTGATAGATGTGTTTCATCCAACCGTCCATCTGCTGGGTCACACCAACTACATAGTTGTTGTAGTGGCGTCAACAAGTGGGTCTAATCATGAGGCATGTATTATATCTAAGCCGTCCATCCAATTGGTAAGCTTGTCTTAAGGCCTGAGATTAAAAATGAGGCAGATCTATTAGGTGGACCACACTACAGAAAATGGTGGAGAGTTGAACGCCTACTATTGAAATCCTTTAGGGATCACAGAAATCCTAGATCAATATGATATTCGTTTTTCCTCTTGATTCAGGTCTTTGTGATCGTATGAAATGATTGGATGGAAAATAAACGTTATGGTGAGCCCTGGTAATTTTAAGGGTGGAAATCATTATCTCCGCTGATTTTTGTGGTATGGTCCAAATGACCTTCCGATGTGATTTAGTTTTGGGTATGCTCTAAAAAGATCTCTAAAATAGATGAATGGTGTAGATGGTGAGGCCCAATGTGATGTTTATGTGGTCCATGAGTGAGGCCCAATGTGATGTTTATGTGGGCCATGAGTGAGGCCCAATGTGATATTTATGTGGCCATGAGTGAGGCCCAATGTGATGTATGTGTGGCCTATGGTATATGGCCCATTGTGACATATTTGAGATCCATGGGACGTGGCCCATCGTGATATATTTTCGGCCCATATGATGAGGCCCATTGTGATGTATGAGACCCTTGTGTAAGGCCCATTATGATTATATGAGGCCCATCAAGATTGTGTATGGCCCATTATGTTATGTATGAGGCCCTTGTGTGAGGCCATGGGCCCACTATATATTTAGCCCTATGTGGGCCACTTCTTGGGAGCAATGTTGGTTAGATGTCCACATTGATGAGCAATGATGGTTGAATGTCCATATTATTCTGATCGTTGAGGTTGAGGCCAATTTCGATTGTTAAGGCCAATTCTGATTGACGAGGCTGATTCTGATTGTCGAGGCCGATTGCTAAGGCTGATTTGATTGTTGAGACCAATTCTGATCGTTGAGGCTGATTTCGTTAGTCGAGGGTGATTATCGAGGCTGATTTCGATTATCGATTCCAATTGTTGAGGCTGAGTCTGATTGAGGAGGCCAATTTCAATTGTCGATCCGATTATTGAGGCCGCATCCGATTGACGAGGCCGATTTCATTAGTTGAGACCGATTTTGATTGTCGATTCCGATTATCGAGGCTGATTGTCAAGGCTGATTCCGATTATTAAGGTCGATTTCGATTGTCGATTCTGATTATTGAGGTCGATTTCGATTGTCGATTCTGATTGTCGAGGCTGATTGTTGAGGCCGATTGTATAGGTCGATTATCGAGGTCGATTTCGATTGTCGAAGCCTAATGTGATGATATTAGGCCTATGTGATAAGGCCCATTGTGGTGCATTTGAGGGCCAGGCGATGGAGCCCATTGTGATGTATCTTAGACTCATGGTGTTATATATTAGGCATTTGTGTGAAGCCATGGGTCCACTATATGTTAGGCTCTATGTAGGCCATTCCTTGGGGCAATGTTGGTTAAATGTCCAAATTGTCAAGGCTGATTATTGATGCCGATTATTAATACTGATTATAAGTATGTGACAACGTAGCATCATGATACATGCCCATATGCATCATTTGCATATTTGTTATCAGATGTGGTTGACTATTGCATATGTCATTAGGCAGGTTGTTATGAGACTCCCTGATAGGCGGAGGTTATCTCACATAAACGTAGGATTGATGCATGACTGGATTATATGACTCATGCATCTTGCATTGTGTGTTGTGATTACTGTACGCCCTAGCGACATCAGGGTCGTAGCCTCCACAAACATATCATGGATGGCCAGATGGGACACCAGAAATATTTAGTTCGAGCATCGGGCTGCCATAGATGGCCCTGGGTGAAAATCTCTAAACCCTCTTGGTACCAGAGGACGCCCTAACGTCGAGACCAAGTAGATATATATGAGCGCATGAGGGCCGTATACCTATAGGCCGCGTCTCCTACTGTATCATAGTCGGTTGGGAGGGGGTGTGACCTTACCCGCCTAAGTGAGAGGGCAATATATAGGTTGAGTTTGACCAGCTTGAGGAATGGGTCTGCTATCGACGATCTGGGCCCTATATTGGCAAGCGGATAGTGAGGTCTCTTCCACTTACCCTGTTGTGCGCTCGGATAAGGGCGGCAAGCTGGCATAGAGTGTAATAGACCCCGGTGATGATCTCAGGATGTACAGTACTGATTTGTGGAGCAAGAGTTGTATACTCATTCATTCACTATCCACTCGGGCTGGTGGTGTGCAAGTATTTGTTACGTGTACCTTCGTAATGGTCAGGATTTCGGTTGGGGTGTGCGACTAACTTGAGATCAGGAGTTTACCACATTGAGTCTAACTAGCCAAATTTAGGTATGGGACTAGTTTGGATAAAAGTCCCTTGTGGTGGGCCCCATAGCTTGCAATACTACATACCATCATCCCGACTCCACACTCCAGCATGGTCATTCCATTCGCACCGCATATTACATTACATCTGAAGCATATGACATTTTGGGTTACTGTGTTTCTGCATTTATATGGTCTAGATACGGCTGATGGCATTCGTGAACTCATCAGGAATTGTATATTACATTGCATCCTTGGCATCTGAAACTTGACTCTTTATGGCATTGTATTGAATATTTGGCTTATTATGTCTCCGCATTGCATAACTGATCTACATTACTTCCTCAGTATTTACCTCATTATGATATGCATTGCTTACTCTGATATCATATGATTCATGACCCTATCAGCATGTCTCTGCTTACTCTGATTACTCCGATATCGCTTACTTGACACTTATCTTATGCACACACTTACACCACCTCTAAGCTTTCTATAAGCTTATGCACGATATATGCGTGTAGGTGATGTTAGGTTGCAGTAGCATGGAGCTTGGAGCATATATCAGACTTCTAGAGCTTATTTATAGATATATGTATTTCCCTTTCAGCACTGTATTTAAATGCTTTTATTAGTGGATATGTGATGATGACGTTGTCCTTGTAATTTGGGTATACTTGTAGTTATGCTTCTTACGAGATAAATGTACGTTAGAAAATCCTCCTTGTAGGATCCCAAGATCAAAATCTGGTGCATGCGCGCTGGGAGCTAAGAATAGAGTACTATGGAGGCTGTCAGCATCAGATTCAGTGATCAGGATTCCTGTGAGTCCGATTTCTGGGTTTGAGGTGTGACAATCGAGGCCAACTCCGATTGTTGAGGCCGATTGTATAGGCCAATTTCGATTGTCAAGGCCAAGTATCGAGGCCGATTCCGATTTGTCGAGGCCGATTGTATACGCCGATTCTGATTGTCTAGGTCGAGTATCGAGGCCGATTCTGATTTGTTGAGCCAGTTGTATAGGTCGATTTCGATTGTCGAGGCCGAGTATTAAGGCGATTCCGATTGTCGAGGCCAAGTATCGAGGCCGATTCTTATTTGTTGAGGCCGATTGTATAGGCCAATTTCGATTGTCGAGGCCGAGCATCGAGGCCAATTTCGATTATCGAGTCCGATTCTGATTTGTCGAGGTCGATTATATAGGCCGATTCTGATTATTGAGGTTGATTGTATAGGCCGATTCGGATTATCGAGGTCGATTATCGAGGTTAATTTTGATTTGTCAAGGCCGATTTCGATTGTCGAGGCCGAGTATCGAGGCCGATTTCGATTGTCGGGGCCAAGTATCGAGGCTAATTCTGAGTGTCGATTCTGATGGTGAGAGGCCGATTTCGATTGCCAAGGCTGATTGTCAAGACCTATGTGATGTTTATGCAGCCCGTATTTAAGGCCTAATGTGATGAATATGAGGTGTATGTGATGAGGCCCATTGTGATGCATTTGAGGGCCAAGCGATGGAGTTTATTGTGACGTATAGGTCCATGTGAGAGGCCTATCGTGATGTGTATTAAGCTCTTGAGTAAGGCCCATGGTGTTGTATATTAGGTCCTTATGTGAGGCCATGAGTCCACTATATGTTAGGCTCTATGTGAGCCATTCCTTAGGGCCAATGTTGGTTAAATGTCCACATTATCGAGGCCGATTGTTGATGCCAGTTATTGATACCAATTATGAGTATGTGACAGTATAGCATCATGATACATCCCATACGCATCATCTGCATGTTTATTGTGAGATGTGATTGATCATTGCATATGCCATGGTACAGATGGTTTATGAGACTCCCTGATAGGTGGAGTTATCCCACATGAGTAAACGGTATACGTAGGATTGATGCATGATTGGACTACATGACTCATGCATCTTGCATTGTGTGATTGTTATTACTGCATGCCCTAACGACATCAGGGCCGTAACCTCCACAGGTATGTGGTGGATGGCCAGATGGGACACCGAAAATGTTTAGTCCGAGCATCTGGGCACTTTGGATGTCCATGGGTGAAAGTCCCTAAACCTCCGAGGCCAGAAGACGCCCCAATGTCTAGAATGAGTGGATACATGATCGCCCGAATACCGAATACTAGTAGGTCGTGTCTCCAACTGTGTCGTGGTCGGTTGGGAGGGGGTGTGGCCTTATCCGCCCGAGTGAGGGGGTTATAAGCTAGGCTGAGTTTAACTATCTCCCAAATGGGTCCACTATCGACGAGCCGGGTAGGCATTGGTATACTACTGGCAGGCGGGTAGTGAGGTCTTTTCCACTCGCTGGGCTACGCAGCTGACTGGGGCGGTAGCTAGCTTGGAGTGTACTAGACCCCGGTGATGATCCCAGAGATGTACAGTACTGATACATGGACTTATTGAGCAGGAGTTACATACTCATTCATTCATCCATTCACTATCCACTCGGGCTGGTGGTGCACAATTATTTGTTATGTGTACTTCATAATAGCCAGGATTTCGGTTGGGGCGCATGACTAACCTGAGATCAGGAATTTACCATATTGTGTTTGACTATCCAAATTTAGGTATGGGACTAGTTTGGATAGAATTCCCTTGTGATGGACCCCATAACCTGCGATACTACGTACTATCATCCCGACTTCACTCCAGCTTGGTCATTTCATTCGCATCGCATATTGCATTTCATCTGCGGCATATGGCACTTTGGATTGCTATGTTTCTGCACTTATATGGCTTAGACGGACTTAACAGGATCTACATATTGTATTGCATCCGCAGTATATGATATTTGGCTCATTAAGATCTGCATTGCACACTCTGATATTATATGACTCATAGACTTACCAGTATATTTCTGCTTACTCTGATATCGTATGATTCATGATCTTGTCAGTATTTTGCTTATTCCGATGATATACGATTTATGGGCTTTAATGTATACTTGGAACTTACCTTACGCACACTTTCACCACCCTGTAAGCTTTCTATATGCTTATGCACGATAGATGTGTGCAGGTGAAGTTAGGTGCAGTAACGTTGAACTTGGAGTGTGCAGCGGACTTCTGGAGCTTTGATTTTGATACATATGTATTTCCCTTTCAGCATTGTATTCAATTGTTTATATTAGTGGATATATGATGATGATGTTACTTTTGTGATTTGGGTAAACTTATGGTTATGCTTCTTAGGAGATAAATGTACGTTGAAAAATCCTCCTTATAGGATCCTAGGATCAGAATCTAGCGTATGTCCACTGGGAGCCGAAAATGGGGTACTATGGAGGCTTTCAGCACTGGATTTGGCGATCAGAAATTTTGTGAGCCCTATTTTTGAGTTTGGGGCATGACAACAAGCCTCTCCATAGTGATTAGCGAGCACAGGAGGTGATAAATACTTGTTCGAACGACCCCCGTCAAATTACCTGACCGATGGTTTAGTTTCAGAGTACCATTCGAACGACTCGGGCATGAATGGAATTAGGTGACGAGCCCTTTTCCTTGTGGTGATTTTATTTTATGGACAAGCCTGCATCTTGAAACTGAGTGATCATACTCGGTGTTTGGGTGACGACCCATACCATGTTGATCCTCATACCTTCGGGTATCATGCCTTACCTTTATAATTATTGATTTATGAGACAAATGAGTGATACCTAAATTTGGATCATGGATCGCAGGCTCAGAGCCGCTATGGACGCCTTGGGTCAAGTGATCTAGATAAGGCCATTGATTAAATGGAGGTGTGTTAGCTTCCCCAATCTCACTGGATGAATGGACTTAATTAAATACTCGACTAACATGAACATTCATAGCATTGCATTAGCATAGGTTGGCGACTCGGCAGTCGAGGTCACATTGAGGGACTGTTCGTCATATGCGAATGTATAAATGGTGTCGTTTGAGGGAGTGTGGGATTGTGAGGGCATGCATCATATCATAATAGTATGCATGTGCATTTACAAAAGTATCTAGGGACTGTATGTTTAAATTGTTTTTCATTAATTGTGCATATGGATTTGATAACTTATGTAACTTAATGTTAATGGAACTACTGAGTTGATCACTTACTCCCACTCTGGGACGGTGTTTTAAAATAACAACCAGGCGATATTATCAATGTAGGTACTATCGAGATTTCAAATGGATAGGCTTGGAGTGGCTTGCACCACCGACGTTGTGTTTTAGAGGATTGGACCAAACCGAAAACTTACACTTTAATCATTTTTGGTATGTATATTGTGTTTTATATAATCCTCATTTATGCGGACATCATATTCTAATTATATTATTATTGTCAGCCCCATATTTATTTATCTTTGTTATCTCTACCTCATTTTAGGTCCTCTAATTTGAATTGCGTTACTTTGATTGCTCGTGTGAAAAATGAATGTGGATATGAATGAGGTCACATGTGCATTTTATTTGGTTAACACCCGAAAATTCAAGATCGGGGTCTCTGTACTCAGGTGTCAATTTTTGGGGTGTTACATATAGTAAGTACTTAAATTAAGAAAAATAATATTGGTCTTGGATTTTAATGCAATGGAATAGAAGAGTTGTAAAAACTATTATACAAAAGACTAAGGATCGAGGAATCCCTAATCAATAGACTTTGAATTCAATTATTCTTCTCAAGTTGATAACTCAACTAGAACTTGATTCCAATCCATTCTAATAGGAAGTTAGCATAGTAATATCAATACAAAAAACATCCAACATTGATTAAAATCATGATAGGCTTAATCTCTCATGAAGATTTAGGTAATCATATTATAGGGAATTAAAAGCATCTAATGTACCTGTTCTGTGTGAAATATTGCATATTTCCCCATTGTAATTCATTGGTTTTGAGAACATTAATATGCTTAATTAATCTATTTTCACATGTTTACTCTTGCTAGGTGATTTTGAGAGCTAAGGAGAAAATAACGCTTAAAGAGAAGTTTATGCTCAAAAGATTACTGCATGAAGATTTGGAGATTTGGAGGTGTTTAATGATGAATTTATATGCAAAAGATCCAAGAAAACCAAGTGCAAATGATGGAGAAAATATTGGCAAAATCACAAGTTAAATAGAAGAAAAACAGATTATTCGGTCTCACCTAAGGTCGGTTCGGTCTGACCGAAATTGTACAAAACAGTCTAGAAATAAATTGTGATTTCCAGACATAATTCGGTCCCACCAAAGCCAACTTTAGTCCTACCTGAGGCAATTTCGGTCCAACCTAAATTTGACAGATTCTGCACAAATTTTCTAAATGCAACTTCGGTGTGACCGAAGCGTAACAAAAGTGCGAAAATTAAAGTCGGTTGAAAGACGGTGTGAACTTTTACTATTTAAAGGAGTTTTCCTAGTTGTTTTAGTGACAAATTAGAGTTTAGAAAAGATACCAAGGGGTGGCAGAGGCTCTACAAAGTCGTTCTTATTTTTCAAGTTCTCAATTTTAGTTTGTTTTTCTTCTAAGATGTTAGTCTTGTTAGGCTAATCTCTTAGCTAAGGCTAAGAGATGAAGCGTGTAGTTAATTTCATTATTTAGTTTATTTGATTCAACAAACAATAGTTGGAATTATTATATTAAATTGAATAGACTTGATTTTACTTTAAGGTCTATGAGTTGTTTATTTCTTAATTTGTTGTGCACGATGGGTGTGATGAATGCTTGATTTAACAATTGTTTAGCCTTAACCTAGAGAAGGAATCAATCTGTATAATTGTTTGATCCAGTGATGCCCAAGGGTGCATTGGACGCTTTTGATTACCTACGATTGAAATCCGAGTGCTTTATGAGAGAATTGTTCAATTGAATTCATATTCTAACATTGTTTATGATTGGTTTAACCAGTATATCTTTTGATTGGATAGGATATGACTTCGATTTCAATTGAGTTATAATAGTTGAATCAGTAAAATAGATATTGTGATCGCTACAAGTGGATTCCTGGATCCTTAGTCCTTTTTTCTTCTTATTTAGAACCCTTGCTATCTCGTTGGATTAAAAACCCAGACAAACTATTAAATTTAGATTAGTTCTAGGACATGTTCCCCATTCCCTGTAAATTCGGCCTCAGTCTCACCGAGTGACGAAGAGCCTTCCACTCCCTTGAATCGCAACCTGTTGTTGATGCTTTCACGAATACTCCGAGGTTGTGAGGTTTAGGGTTTTAGTTCTTCTCTATAAATATGATATAATCTTAAATATGATAAAGAAAGTTCCCATGAGTTATGCATTCAAGAGTTCCAATAACATGATTAACCTACAAGGAAGTTTATTGGAACCTGACTAAATGTTAGAGTTCATAATTCAATCTTGAGCACATAAGATGGTGAGTTAATGCATATTCTAAGATTGAATGATGAACTCTAATAGGAAAGAGGGAATGAGGAAAAGGGTATAATGTATGTGAAGAACTCTCTCAAACTCTCTTGATTTATCTCATTTTACTAAGAGGCAACCTGAGGTATTTATATAAGAAGAATCCCAACGGTAAAAAAAGGGCAGAAATCTTTCATTATTGATACTATCGAATAGTCTTCGATATTATCGAAATTTGAATTTTGATGATATCGAGTCTCATTCGATTGCATCGACTTTTTACACATATATATTCGTTTTTGTGTAGAATAGATTCTACTCGATTGTATCGAGCACCATTCGATGTTATCAACGTGCACTTTGATGTGATCGAAAGGTAGTTCGATCCCATCGGATCTTCTTTAGAAAATTACCTTTGGTTGTTAGAAGATTTTGTCCAGATATTCAATGCTATCGATCATCATTCGATGCTATCGAATTTTGAAGTTTGATGACATCGAATAATATTCGATGTGATTGAATATGCATATTTTCTTTGATGGCTTACTAGACAAAATGTTCCTAATATTTGATGTAATCGAGCATGATTTAATACAATTGAGAATGACTCGATTACATTGCTGAACACTTTTGAGAATGATTTTATGTAGAAGGAGTGCCCAAAGTTGATGTTATCGAATAGGGTTCAATTCTATTGAATTTTGAATTTTGATGAGATCGAGCTATATTCGATGTAATCGAGATTTCCTAGTAGATGGTTATGTTGTTGTTGAACAGAATGGGCCTATTATTCAATGCAATCGAACCAAGTTCAATAAAATAAAAAAAGACTTCAATTGCAAATCGATGCAATCAAGTTTATCTGTGTAATTCATGTTTAACTCCTTTATCATTCTAGGTGTTTAACACTTAAATTTACTAAAGATGATTTTCAAAGAATTAAAGGTAAAACTAAGTTTTAATGGGGGTCATTTACCTTAGGGGTTTGGTTAGGGAAGTGAGGCTTCCTCTACCTGTTTGGAGCACTCGATCTTCTTTCTGGTTGACGTCTTGATCTTGTAATCTTCATCTTGAGGCTCACTTGAGGACTGACTCAACATTCACATAATTTGACAAACTAGGGCACTTTCATTGATGGTTGTATGTTGATTATGGATGTTTCGATGATATTGCCCTGGGTTTGTTATTCTTTTTTGGAATATATATATATATATATATATATATATATATATATATATATATATATATATATATATATATATATATATATATATATATATATATAGTTTGTTTTTGGCCCAGGGCATTCTCACAGCCTACATTACCCGATCAGTGGCGGGGATCTTCGACATGTGTGCCGTCCACTCCGGACATCTGGTGTGATCTCAAGAAAAATTCAGCCTGACCCAGAGGGGAGAAACATACCTCCTACCATTATGTGTATGTTGTTTTTTATGTTAATGGTGATGTAGGAAGATAAGGGGAGCAACTCAAGCGTCAAGACGTTATTTGTACATTTTATTGTAAAGCAATGTAATAGTTTGTAAACTTGAGTTGTATAGATCGTTTAGGGTTTGATAGTTGTTTTGTCACCTAATTGACAAAAGGGGAGATCGAAAGTGCCCTTGTTTGTCAATTAATGTGAAAGTTGAGTCTTAGAGTCCAGTGAGCCCCATATGAAGATTACAAGACTAAAGACTCATGAAGTTGAAGAGGTTCAAGTGCATATTAAAGGTATATTAAGTCTCTCATCCCTAACCAAAGCCTATCAGGTATTAAAACCCTTTAAAACTGGTCCATACTTGCCCAAAACTAACTTAAGAAATCCTTGGTAAGTATATTATAGGACTTAACTTGAAGCTTGTTGAAAATGTTTCATGTTGGAAAATTTATGTCAATGTCATCAGAAGTGACATCGAGACATCTTTGATGTGAAAGAAGAAAGTCCGATGACATCAAAATAGTAACTAGTTAGTCCAACAACCAAACTATTAAAATCTGAAATTGTCGATGGCATTGAAGGGAGTTCAATGACATCAAAACTTAAGTTTCAATGACATCACAAACAGGCTAAAACACCCCAGGAAGCTTTAAGGAATTTTAGAGATTCTTAATGTAATCGAACCACCTTCGATGACAACAAAGATAAGTTATCGATGACATGGAATTAGAGAACAAATTATCTAGTGAGTTTTCAAGAAAAATTCATAAAATTCTCGATGTCATCGAAGCACTTTTGATGACGTCGAAATTGAAATTTTAATGACATTGAAAGGCTGTTCAATGACATCGTATCGGAGACAAAATGGTCCAGTGTGTTTTCAAAGGAAAATTAATTAATAGTCGATGGCCTCAAAACATCTTCGATGACATCAAATTCAAATTTTGATGACATTGAAGGATGTTCATTGACATTGAAATTATGATCAATCTGTCCTGCAACCTCAATGTATTTTTCAGAAAAATCTCGTTGGCATTGAGTCATCTTTTGATGACATCAAAGGTCTCCTTCAATGACATCAAAGGGTGATCGATGACAGCAGACAAAATCTATCCAGCACCTATTTGAAAACCTTGGTGCAGGGATTGATGGCATCGGAGAAGGTTCAATGACATTGAAGGAAACTTCGATGGCATAGAAGACCCTTTAATGACATCCAACCCAACAAATTTCAATCTATTTTTTTACCGTTGAGATTTTACTTTATATTTCACTTGGGGTTAGTTCCTGGAATTTTAAGCGAGCATTGAATAGAGCTTTGAGAGAGTTATTGTTGGAGTAAATACCCTTACTCCCGATCCCTCTTTTCCAGAGGAGTCCATCATTCGATCCATGGCTTAAAGTAAATCATTGAAACATTCATTGCCTGGATTGAGCTATGAACTCCAACCTTCATTGATGATCTAACAACACTCTTTAATGCCAAATCATTGTACTGGAATCTTTGAATGCTTAGCTCTATCAATCTTCTCTGGCTCTTAAAGACCTATCATTAACTAAGTAGATTTACCAAAACCCTGACCTAACAACCTCGGCATCTTTAATTGGAGCATCTACAACTGGTTGCGGTTCAACGGAGCTGAAGAATCTTCATCATCTAAAAGATCATCATTATATGTTGAATGGGGTTCACTCACTTCTAAGTAAGTATTAGAGTCCATTTTTTCTAAAATCCTTTCCTTATGTAGGATTGAGATTCAGAGTTTGTTATCTTCAAACTCGCCAAGTCCTTTCATAGGCCTCCGACGGGAGAGCACGTGTAGAGTCATTGCGTAGGATTTATTGTCTTATATAGACATTCTTGATAACCTTCTGTATTTTATGAAGGTTCATGGTTAACCTGATTTAAAGCCATTGGATATTGAAATCCATTACACTCATTAGTTTAGTGGGTATGCCGGGAATGGAGAAGGCACGTAGCCGAACCACTATATATCGTTCTGTTTGTGATGCATGCTTTTGCTTATTTTCTATGATAATACATGTTATGTTTAATTACTGCAGACAACATGCTTGATGAAATGCAACTTTCATATATTTCACTACCCTAGTTTTTGCTTGTGCTTCCTTCTCACTTAATCATGTTTTATAAGTGTTTTGAAGTTAGTGTATTTAATATAATTAAAAATTTGAAAATTCATATTCACCCCCCTCTAGGACACTTAGACATTACTCCGTACTTCACTAGTAGTGGTTTATCCACAATTTCACCCATAAATGGTCGATTCTTAAAACCCCGCTTCCCTTCACTGTGGGGAAGTCGTCAAAAATTAGATCAAGGAAAGTTAGCGAAACAAGTAGTTCATTTGAATAAAAACCCTGGAATAAGGGCCAATTAATTACATGATGAATACAAAAAGAGATAGAGAAGGTTTGACAGACAAAACAGTAGATCTACGAGTGGGCCAATTTGTGGTTTTTGAATCTCTTAGTGGCCAATACCTTGGCCTTCACCGCCATCTTTCATCTTTTGCTCCATGAGATGTGTTGGCTCATGAGCTCTTTGAAGGAGTAGGCGATCAACGCGAGACGTCAATCAAGGGCAGCATACTCTAAATTGGCCGACTTCTTTTTGGCCCTTTTAGACTCCATATGGCCCCGATAGAGCGCTATCTCCAAGTTGTTGAAGCTCCGAAAGGATATTCAGAACCTCCTGTGGACGTTTGCAATCTTTGGGTAACTTAGCAACATTCCTGAGAAAAGGGTAGGGGTCATGCAAAAAAGGAAGAGAGGGAGAAGGAATTAAGCCCTTCTGTAAAGATTTCTTCCATGATGTTGATGGACAAAGAGAGGAAATCCATCGGGTCTGAGGTAGTGTTGACAAAAGTCTTGTTTTGAGCTCGCCCATGATGCATTTTGAATCCTAAGGAGTGCTTTTATAGGTGTGTGATTTAGTCATTAATGTACATCGGATAAGGTTTGACGATTGGGAACCCGAGACCAACGACTACCACGTCGATTCCTTTTTGATATCCTGGGGGAATGTAGCAAAATAAATGGGATCCCCTTAGAAAACGAGGTGCAATTACTAGGGCTGAGTCAGCACATGCATAAGAAGAAAAGAAAAAGAAATGGCTAAGTACTGCGCAACCGTGTAATAACACGGAAGCTTGGCCGATAACTAAAAACACTATCATGCATCATTTAGATAAATACTCAAGTTACATTACTGAAAGGAGGATACATCCTATGCCCTAAACAAGACAAAACAATTTTATTGGCATCAGAATTGATTTATTGCTACACAGGTCATTGAACACATTGAAACATAAGGAAAACAGAGACATGAAGCTCGAAAGTGGTCAAGCTTAAATCTTCATCCCCTCAAACTCTTTGAGGAGGGCTTGCATTTCTGCATCATTATTTTCTTTCGCGGAAGCCCAACTGTCCCCTTTTACGATGATGAGTGGTAGGAGATGAAGCAGCTGATCAACCCGAAGGGCGCTTGAGGAAACCATGTCCTCGACCGCCCTCTTGGCATTGAAGCTTGCCTTCGACTGCACCTGATATAGGGTGATCTAGGAATGACAGATCCTCTAGGTCGTCCATCTCCTTAGCAAAATAGGTGAATCCGCGCTCTTTCAATTCCTCTGTTAACCCCGTTCAGTAAGATTGTAACATCCTCAACATGATGTGGTTGAACTGATGCATTTGGATTACCATGCTAGCTCGTACTTTCTGCTCATCACTACAGATTCCTCCTTCACCGAGGCCTATTGTCGAAGGTATTCTGCATCTGTTTGGTTAGCAATAGTCAGTTCACAGAATCGATTTCAAAATTCCCACTATTGGAAAAAGGATTTTCACCACCGGATAAAGGGTTTTCGACAATCGAAGAAGGGATTTCCATCGGAGGAAGCCGCTAGAGTTGGGAAAAAAAATTTCGGAGCAAATCGTTTGTAGCGCCGTGAGTTGTCCATCACTTAAGACTTTTTCCTTACACAATGTCGAGCAATTCTGATGAAGTAAAGAGGTCTGAGGAGCTGGTTCTGACTCCAGACTAGAGACCACCGCCTCAGGGCCCAAAGACTCTGAAGGCCCTTTTGAGGTCATACCACTCGGCATCTCGGCCCAGGGAATCATGGGCCAGAGGGCCAAAGGCCGTGATAAGAGGCCAAAGAGGGCTCTTAAAGATCCCGCGGGGTGGTAGAAGGCAGGCCCGTTGGGAGGTAGGCCGAAGCCATTGGTCCCTAGGGGCTCGATCCTGGTCGAGTCCTAGATGGACCAACTCTGTGAAGACTATCAGATTCTCTACTTGGTACACATCCGAGCCTCTGCCCCCACAGACCAAGCGGTCTTTCCTGCTGAGGGGGAGATCGCCATCTTCACTAGTGCCCTCCAATGCGGGCTTTAATTCCCCATCCATCCATTCATGCGCGAGCTGACCGCATGGCTGGGAGTGGCGCCGAGCCAACTGGTCCCGAATGCATGGAGGATCCTTGTCTCCACCTTTATTCTCTGGCATTGGTGAAGAGCCATAAGTTGACGTTGTATGAGTTCTTATTTTTGTACATGGCCAAGTATAACATGTCGGAGCTGGCTTGGTACTACTTCTTGGCTAGGCCTCCATGCATCCCAGGTCTGGTAACCCAACTTCCTACTTCCCACAAGGACTGGAAAGGGAAGTGGTTCTGGGCCTAGGGGAATGGGAAGCCCCTGCCTCCGAGTTGGACGGACTGCGGGTTCGGGTCCCCACTAAGTTTTCTAACCCAGGTTGAGCACTTCTTTTCATCGCACTGTATGCTTAATTTGTCCTTCTATGTTTTAACTCGAGCTCTGCCTCTGCTTGCAGTTTAGCCGAAAGGGGCCCTAACCCTCTCTCCTCTCCAACAGTAGCAGGTTGTCCGAGCCAGATTGCTCGCTGGTAACCGACGCGTCTGTTCAAACTCATAACGGGGACAACCTAGTGTCGTCTGGTTTCTGCAGACTCCAGCCCACTTTCGTTGCTTTGGGTAAGCGGGGTAAGGGTCCTTGGAGATTGTTTGCTAACATTCAGTAGATTTTACTTGGGCTCATTTCCTTCTTTTTTTACTAAGAATAGAGACAGGTGGCTCAAAGACGAGGTGGCTGGTTGTACTGCGCCCCCCGATGGACATTGTCCTCTCATCCTAGCTGAGGACAAAAGTGATGCCGAAGAAGAGAAAGACTTCCACAGCTGAGCCTGTCCAACTGCAGCCATGACCTTCTCTGCTCCTGGGGCTAAACCTTTTCTGACTGCAGTCATGACCTTCCCAGCTGAAGTTGAGCCTGCCATGACCCCAGCTGAAGTCGTACCTACCACAGCCCCAACCCATGCCCTTCCCTCCACTACCCCAGCCCCTGCTCCCAAAGTACGAGCCCCCGAAGCCCTCGTCGGAGTCGAGCCTATCACCATCTCGATGTCGACTCCAGAGGAGCAAGCCTAAGAGGTTTCACCTTTGGTCTTTCTAGGTCCCCCCTGGATAGGGAGAGAGGTGGTCAGGGAGACTCCTGATGCTGACATCCCCTCATGATCCATAGATGCTGTTGAGGCTGAGCTCTTAGCCGGCCAAACTGACCCCCTGGTCGGATAAACCTCCACACCCGAGGCGGCTGCCCAAGCTTCTGCGATCAGTGGGGTTGGAGGAGCTTCTAAACCCACTCCTCTAGAGACTCTACCTCCTGGTTATCACATGGCTTTATTGAACCTTTGGGTGACCAAGCATGTGCTAGAATTGAGGATAGCTGACACCCTCTCCTGAACCTACGTCAAGTTCATGAACGACTACGCAGAGGTCTGTTACCAGTCGCTGTCGATGATGGGGGAAGTGAAGGAGAGCCTGAAGGAGATGGATCGGCTCAATGCAAATAGAGTCGAGCTTGAGGGGCGGAAGGCTGAGCTCGAGGCGTGAGGGGTCGAGCTCGAGAAACTTTTTGAGGCCTCAACTGCGAAGCGGGAGTTGCAGAGGAATGTTGACGAGGGCCGAACTAGGGAGTTGGTGCTATAGGGCGAGGTCAATTAACTCCAAGTTCGCTTGAACGTGGCCGATCCCAAAATTGTGCACCTTCGGGAGGTTGTCGTGCACCTGGAGGCCTCGGTCACGGAAGCGGAGTCAGCAAACGCGTAGCTAGAGGAAGACCTCAGGAGAAAGGAGCTTAAAGCTGCTGAGAGTTGGCTCAAAATGTTCTCAAGGCCGCGGCAGCTGCCGAGTGGAGAGGCTGTGAGGGGAGCTCTAGGCTCAGGCGGCCCTGTAAGGTGTTGCGATAGTGCAAGCATACAAGAAGTCATCGGAGAGGACCAGGTAGTTGGATAGATTGTATCTCTTCAGCTACCACACTGACTTCGAACTTGTCTTGCCAAAGTCTGAAAGCTTTATCCAGACATCGACCTTGACACTCTTGCTGTGGATGAGGTCGAGGATGCTGGTGCTGCTACAGTCGAGGAACCCATGCACCCCCTGCTACTGATGTCACTCCTAACGCTTAGCCCCCTGGCTCCATGGCTGGTCCCTTTGTTCAGAGGGAACGAGATACTTCTTTTTTTTCTTAATCTGTGGATGATAACTTTGTGGATGATTATTTTTTAACCTTTTATCCCTCGGTCGAGGGTGTAGTTACATGTGTTGGTTGTTGCGTGATGATTTATTGATATTTAAGGACCGACCCCTTGAGGGGTCAACCCCCTACAAATGGCACGCAACCCTTAGTTGTTTTTGTAGATCTTTTAACATATGATGAGTCGACCCCTTCTTTAAGGGATCGATCGGTTCACCTATGGGTTTTTTCTCTGCACATGAGAGGACCCCTTTATAGATTTTCATGGATTAACAAGTTAACCCCTTCTTTAACGGATCGGTCCATTGAGCTCGCCTCTACTTATAAGAGGCAACTCTTTTCCTTTGTAGATAGATCGCACGAGTGAACCATGTAGAAAGAGACTTTTATTAAGAGCCTTAAAAGGCTAGTAGCTCCAAGCTATACATTTATTGAAAGCCTCCAATGGCCTGTAGATTCTCATGGATAGTAGATCTTCAGGTGCTAGGCATTTCAGGGGTGGGGGAGTTGACACCTTTCGAGATCTTCCAAATGGTAGGATCTTGGCTTGGTTGACCTGACCACGCAATAAGGCCCTTCCCAGTTCGGTTCAAGTGTCCCAGCCCCCAACTCTACTGTATTCTGGAAGATGCGACGGAGGACCCGATCCCCTGGCCGAAACCGCCTCGTCTTGACCCTGAAATTGTAGAACTGTGCCACCTACTGATGCCAAGCGGTGACTCAGAGTCTGGTAACGTCTCTGGCTTCCTCGAACAGGTCGAGGTTTGCTGCAATCTGCTCGACATTCTGATCCTCCTAGTAGTTTCTAACCCGAGCTATCAGGAGGTCGATCTCGACTGGGACGATCACCTCCGATCAGCAAGATAGTGAAAATGGGGTCTTCCTAGTAGATGACTGAGTTGTAGTCATGTAGGACCAAAGGACAAATGGGAGCTCCTCTGCCCAGTTGCCTTTTGATTTTTCTAACTTTGTCTTGAGATAGTGCTTGATGACCTTGTTTACAGCTTTGACCTGTCCATTGGACTGCGGGTTCCGAGGCGAAGAGTATGCATTTGAGATGCTGAGCCTCTTGCACATGCCTCGGAATCTGTCATTATCAAACTGCTTCCCGTTGTCAGAGACGATGGTGCGCGGGATTCTGAACCGACATATGATATTCTTTCAGACGAAGTCGATCACCTTCTGTTCAGTAATCTTTGCCACTGGTTTGGCCTCAGCCCATTTGGTGAAGTAATCGACTGCTACAATAACAAATTTAACCTATCCTTTCCCAGTGAGTAGAGGTCCAACAATGTCTATCCCCCACTGAGCAAACTGGCACGGCCCGCTCATAGGGGTCATCTCTTCCGTAGGCTACCTCGGCACAGCCGCAAACCTCTGACATTTATCACACTTCTGGACGTAGTTTGTGGAGTCTTCCTGAATGGTCGGCCAAAAGTACCCTCGATGGAGTATCTTCAGAGATAAGGCATGACTTGATTTTCGTAGATTCCCTCATGAAACTCTCGGATCACGTAGTCTGCTTCATCGGGTCAGAGGCCCCTAAGGTAGGCCTATGAATTCCCCTTCTTGTATAGTACCCCATCCAAAACTACGTATCGTGCAGCTCTGATCTTCAAGCATCGGGTCTCTAGCCTGTCATGGGGGTCTTCACTAGATATGAGGCAGTTGTAGTTTGGTCTATCCAACTTGGAGTAGTTTTCACCAGACTAACCATCTCCTGATCAGCCCTGTCGATGCTCGGACTATCCAGAAATTCCATAGGGACGATCCTGGGAATCTTTCCTTCCGTGGCTGAGGCCAACCTAACGAGGGCGTTGGCCCAAGAATTTTTTGTCCTCGGAATCTGATTGATGATGTAACTTCAGAACTTCTCTATCAACTTCCTGGCCTCGGCCAAATAAGCCACCATCTTAGTTTCCTTGGCCTCGTACTTGGTGGAGATATGGTTTACAACAAGTTGAGAATCGCATCGCACTTCGAGAGACTGAACCCCCAGACTAGCTGCTAGTCTGAGTCCAGCCAACAAGCCTCGTACTCTGCTTCATTGTTGGAGGCTTTGAAGCTGAGCCTAATAGCGTACCAGATGAAGGTCGAGTCGGGCATAACCAGGACGATCCTCGCCCCTGCATGCTTAGAGTTGGACGACCTGTCCACATAAAGGATCCATCTACGCTCCCTGTCTGATGCCACATCCTAGATAAGTGGGGAACAGGGGAGGTCACGGGAATTGCCTCTATGTCCACGTCTACTATCTCTGTATCCTGAGTGGTGAAATCTGCTATGAAATCGGCCACTGCCTGGCCCTTGGTTGTAATTCTTAGCCGATACTGGATGTCTAACTCTTTGAGTTCTATCACCCACTTGGTCAATCAACCTGATACCTCGGGCTTTTAAAGGACTTGCCTGAGGGGGGAGTCGGTCAGGACCACAATAGTATGTGCCTGGAAATATGGACGTGGCCTTTGTGCCGAGAAGACTAAGCTGAGCACCAACTTCTCTATACTTAGGTACCTGGTCTTGGCGGGTACCCCCTCGCCTTGCTTACATAGTAGATAGGGGGGCTACCTGCCCCCAACGTCCATGATAAGTACAGAAGTGACGGCCAAGACAAAGACAGCCAAATATAGTAATAGGGGCTCTCCCTCTTCCTACTTGAAAAGCAGGGGAGGCGAGCCCAAATAATATTTAAGCTCCTCAAATGCTTGTTCACACTTAGATGTCCACTCGGCCTTCTTATGACCCTTCAACTGCTAGAAGAGGGGGAGGTATTTGTCAATGGCTCGGGATATGAATCGACTGAGTGTCGCTACCCATCCGGTGAGGCATTGGATTTCCTTTGGCATTCGGGGTGAGCTCATGTCAAGCACCGCCTTGATCTTCTTGGGATTTGCCTCAATGCCCCTATGGCTGACTTGAAACTTAAGGAACTTGCCTGAGCCGACTCCGAAGGTGCACTTGGAGGGATTTAGCTTCATGTGGTACTCCCGAAGGATCGAGAAGGTCTTTCCGAGGCTCGCGAAGTGGTCGAACACTCTGACGCTCTTCACCATCATGTCGTCGACATAGACTTTCATGGTCCAACCAATCTACTTGGCAAACATTTGGTTCACCAACCTCTGATAAGTCGCTCCAGCATTCTTCAGGCCAAAGGGCATGACTTGGTAACAGTAGAGACCTTTATCTGTGATGAAGGTTGTCTTCTGCTTGTGTAATGTCTTAAAAAAATCTGTACAAAGACCCGAATACCACTTCAGGCAGAAATCACTAAGGGTCAAATTATGTAGAAATTGAATAAAAATTAATTAAGCACTAAACTAAATTAATTAGTAGATTAGCTTGAACCTCTTTCTAAATGAACTAGAAGACCTAAAACTAGTAGAATCGCTAACTCTACATTATCTAAAAATCTAGGAGAAATCTCAAAACCCAGTTGCTCTTGGGAGTACATTGAAACTCCATATTGGACCTAGACCGCGCGTTGAAAGTCCGATGACCGCGAAACTATAAGGTTATGACCACCTTAATAGGCTTGACAACCATCACGGGAATCAAGTCCAAATAGTATCTAAAAACGCACAACTTGAGCCCATAGCGAAGTGTGTGAGAAACGCAAATATATTTAGAAAATGAACTCAAATTTAAGTAAATTGGGCCATTCACTTGCAGGCCAAATTTAAGGTTTTGGACCGTTAGATTCTGACTTAAATACACCCTTGGATCATGAAAATTTCCCTACACATATCAGTCTCTTGTGGCCTTGATCGAGTAACGATAGCCATTGAACAAAAACTGGTCCTCCACAGTCGATCCACAAATCTGATCAGACCGAAATCTTAACTTAACATAGATCCATTGTCAAGGAACTTTCTCCAGACTATATGCAACTAATGGACCTCCAGATGAGCTTCGTTGGCTCGAAGCAGATGCCTTTTCGCTATATCCTACATATATCATATCCCTGGGGTCATTGACATCACTTCTGAGCCTATATAATGGCCTAAACCCACCCCTCTCTCATTCCATACGAATTCTCTAACCCTAGGAGAGAGAAAGAGAAAAGAGGAGGAAGGAGTGAGGAGAAGTGTGAGAGATCTGTGGTTTGTTGCTGGGATTCACTCCCACCACTCCACGTATCGAATCATCTCTACAGTGTCACTACATTGTCGAATCCAAATCTATTTTTGGGTAAGAAATCCTAATCCTAATCTGTTCTTAGAATCCAAATAGAGGAATCAGTGAAATAGGTAACCTATTTCAATGTTTAAGTAGTCGTTGTGCCGTAGACAAAGGCGAAGTGTACGAACCGAGTTCATAATGAGTAAACCGACAAAAGGTGCAAACTATAAATGTTTAGGTTATGGTTTTCAAGGCTTTTAATGTCAGAAATAATTTATGTCTGACTTGATTGCTACCATATGATCTTAGTTACAACGTTTTCGACATATTATGTATGTGTAAACTAAGTTGTATACTAAAATGTATTCTATGTCTTTGTTGAAATGTTTGAATGAATAGGAAATTATGATTTATGCTTCCCATGAGTATTAATCTAGAATTCATGTTCGTTGTACGTATGACAACTCCTTGGTGAAAGGATTTGCCATAATATATGCTATAACTAATTTACTATATGTATGTTAAAACGTGTAGTCTAAGTGTTTGATAAAATGTTTGAATGATAAAATGTTTGTTGAAATGTATTTAATGAGGGTGTTGAGATAGGATTCTCAATTTCCTTATCTATAGTTACAGTTTCCTTTATATAACCTATCTTGCTACTACGTGATTTATGCATGAAATATCTATATATGATAACATGTGCAATATGATTGTTAAAATGCCTGAATGAGAATTGTATTTGAATTGCTTGTTAAATGATGTTTGAACTATCACATGTGATTACCTATTGTAATTGAGTATGGTTGGGACTACTACGTAGTCCAGGCGATCGGTAACGGTTCCCGGTTGAGTGGCCAACCTAGATTCGCGACATTAGATACGTTTGATGAATCCGAGTCGTATGATGATTGTCGACAGTGGCTAGGCCACGCGGACTACTTATGTGCTCCATATCGATTAATTCAATGTGCACTCGTACCAATCGAACTTATAGAATAACCCGATAGGCTTATTGTGTGTTTACCATGTATGGATGCTACTGCTTGAATCTAAGGTACCACTTACCAATGCAAAGCCCGTTTCAACCTTGATACAATGATCCGCTAAGACTCATGAGCCAGGCATGGTTGTATGGGACACCATGGTCGAGCTGTCGGCCTACGTTGGGGTGATGAGCCTCCCCGTATTGACCAGTGAGCAATCCAAAAAAACTTGTGAGCCGAATATGGTGGTATGAGACACTGTATTTGAGCTATCGGCCTACGCTAAGGTGACAAGTCTTCCCGTAGTGACCTCAAGTATAAACTAGGCCTACGCTGAGGTAACGAGCCTCCCGTAGTGACCTGAACTTGCCTATCCGTTGCTTTTAAATCAGGGATAATGTTGCCCTATAACTTACCCATTGTATGTGATTAACTGGGATTGACGACCCTAGATGGATCATCATTTGGGTAAATGATATAAAGGGAGGTACCTCAGCTTCCTGAATTTGTTGTATGAATAAGTCTAGTTAAGAACTTGGCTAACACGACCTGCACCGCATTGTATGCGCCTTTGGTGAGGAAGAGCACAGTGAGAGTTTAGCATGCGCGACCATGAGATGATGTCATTAAGGGAGTGCAAGAGAGGGCATGCATCATTACCACATATCATTCCTGCATTAACAAGAGTACTTAGGACATAATTGTTGTATTGCTTTATCATTACTGCTTGACTGGATTGATAACATGTTAACCTTTGCCTTATAGCTCCACTGAGTTGATCACACTCCCACTCTGGGATGGTGTTTTAAAACACCAACCAGACTCTGTTGTAGCTGCAGGTGATGACGAGGCTTACGAGATGGAACCTAACTTTTATGACGATGAGGAGTTCTCCGACATGCAATTCTCTGGCAGGTCTATGTAGACCTGGAGTTGCGTCGCTGGGGTTACAGGGATACGGATTAGATGCCATCACATTGTATCATTTGGTAAATTTTGGAACTATACATGTAATTATTTAACTTGGTGACATGTTCATACTCTAGGGACTTACAACCACTTATATGCTTTATATATCTATCACAGTCTTCCGCTTGCATCTAATTGTCTCTGGAGTATGATATGCTGATTTAGTGTAATCTCATTCATGTTTAATGTTCCATCATCATTAATTATGTTGCATAAGTGATACAACGGATCTCGGGAGTTGAGCTCTGCTTGACCCCCAATTTTCGGGGCATTACAAGTTGGTATTAGAGCATGATTTGGAGACCTGGGTTATGGTAACACGATGCACATTGACGTACTTTGATTTAGGAGGGGGTGATGAAATGTAGAAACAGTCGTAGGATTCTAAGTTTCGCTGAGAGGTGAAACTGACCACCGAAATATGACCCGTATACATTTATGATCATATGGGATGATCCCAATTCCTTTCTAGACTATCAATCGACAGGCTTAGACGATAATTCAGTGCATTCCACACGCAAATAACCTAGAAAGCGTGAATATGCACGAGATGGACTCCGAAAACATCTTAAACAGACTCGGGGGCCCAAATGACACAAATCGGGGGAAAGCAAAGTGGCCCCGTGCATTTTTGGCACCCCGGGAGGGGGATGCCATCACCCTCAGGGCGAGCCATCACCCACAGGTCCAAGGGACCGTGATTGCATCGCGCTTACCGCGAGGCCTCAAGGTCCAGGTCGAGCGGGCCGCGACAGGCTGACCATGTGCACTCATGTGAGGGCCACAAAAGTCATGTGGGACACTCTATTTGGTCTTTTTTGCTTCATTTCTACCCCCACCTAGTTTCTACACCCTCTAAACCTCTTAAAAACCTTACTTTTCTTCTCAAATCTCCCTACCATTCTCAAAATCTTCTTCTTCTTCTTCATTACATACCCACCCTCCATCATATTCTTCAAACCCATCTCATATAACTCCCCATTTTCCCTATTTCCTACCTATTTGAGCACAAAGCCCACACCTTGTGTGTCTCATAACACAAAAGCCTCACAATCCACCCTATTTCACCCTATTCCCAAGCTTTACCGATTTCCATTGCTCTTTTTGAGCCAGTGGCTGCGATCTTCTCCCTCTCCACACTCCTTTCCCTCTTGGGAAAGAAGAGGGCTTCCACAGATGAAGCTAGGCCTAGCCACCCAACCCGTCCAAGGAAAAAATCAGGCGCCAAAGTACAAGCACCGCACGAGAGCAAAGGACTAAGTGGGATCTCGATCCCCAAATTCCTCTTAAAAGAGCCCTACCGCCGGGCGTCGCACATGGTAGGTTCAAGGGTCGTAGAGTTCTCTTTGAAGCACACATGGATAAGAAGCTATTTGGGCTTTATCCGGTGATAGACCTCCTAGTGGACGCCGGGTGGGGTCTCATATTTGAAGGCAAGTTACGCGCTTGTGAGAGCACTGTTTGAGCCTTCTACGCCCACATACGGGACCCGTTGCCGGAGCCTCTATAGTTCACTATTCCTATGGGGAGGCAGGAAGCCACAGTTGATGTTGGTGTGATAGCTCGGGTTATGGGTATGGAGCGTGGTGAGGTTCATGCTAGCGAGAAGAATCTCAAGAGTGTGCATGAAAAAGATTGCCATACGTAATTTCTTTACGACCGACTGATCCACTGGAATCGAGGCAACTGCCTCCCAGTGACCAAGATGACTCATGACTTCCGCTTACTCGACCACATATTCACACACAATGTGTATCTAAGGTGGACCAATCGCTCTGAATGCACGCGTTTGATGGTGGAATTCCTATACAGAGCTGGGCAGGGGGACAAGCTGTGCCTGCCTACATTTGTCCTACTACAGATAGTACAGACCGCACGCTTGTTAGGACAAATGTTTCACTCCCATTTGGCCGACTTATATGCAAACTTGCTCGAGAGTTCGGCTACCGACTTGACGCGAAGCTTGTGCCGATCTACTACATTAATGACATTACGCTCAACAACATGTGAATTGGCCCTCGACAACGTTAAGCCCAACTTGATGAGAGTGGGGATGAGACGAGAAGTGAAGAGGAAGAAAGTGATGACTAAGAGGATGAAAATGAAATAGAGGAAGGAAGTGAGGAAGAGGGAGAGCAGGAAGAGGAAGACGAGGAGGCCCAAACTCTGATAAGGGCTCTCCTCCTGTTACACATGAGCACCACCATGATCAAGCTGCTTTAGAAGCCCGCTTGGCTCAGATTGAGGAGGGCCAAGTCGCCCTACGACAAGAGGTCAGAGAGACCTGGACCGAACTTGAAGAGAATAGGGCCTACATGAAACAAAAATTTAAGGTGTCTCACACCTTGAAGGCTCTCCTGTTTTGTATGCAGGGCAAGGGTGCTCCTCCTCCATCACCAGAGTCGGATGACTAGTCATTTGTAGTAGTCGTCTTTGGGTTTTCTTTGTTTTCTTGCTTTCTATGTTATATCGTTGATAGGCTTAGTAGTATGGTAGAGTTGTTGGTATGTTTTAGTGTTTAAGGCTTTGTGTAAATTAGCTCACATGCATCTTCTATCATGATCCATGTAAGACTACATCTCATGTATTGTGACAATTTTGGTTAAATGAAATGCTTGAAGCTTCTTTTGTCATGAAATGTGTAGAATGCTTGAGAAATTGATGTTGTTATGCTAAATCTCACGCATGTTGCACCATATGTTGTATATAGGGAATGCCTCCTAAGAACACTTGGAGCACTGCACGTCTCACACTTAGCGGATCGATTAATGGGGCACCTCCCCCAAGCGATAGCCATACAGACCTTAGCTTGGGCCCAGATAGTGAGACTATGCCAGATTCTCAGCCAGTCACTGGCCCCACAAATAGGCCGATACCTTTTGCACCACCGGTTCCAGAACAGAACCGTGTGTCTTCATCAATGCCACACATGCCTCAGGCTGCTCCTCCTCTTGATAGGTTAAAGTAGATGATGCTCCTTATGCAGCAGCAACAGTAGATTTGGACCACCATCATAGGGGCCCTTGCCCAGAACATGAGCATGGTTCCGCCTGCACCACCTATGCACCCAGCTGGAAACATGAATGCCATTGACTTATTTGAGCAATTCCAGCGCTTCTGACCTCCCACTTTTGTAGGTATTCACAGACTTGAGGAGGCCGAGTACTGGCTTAACCACATCTCTAAGATGCTGAAGCTGCTGCATTGCACTGAGGCAGAGCAGGTTGAATTAGTTACGTACATGTTCGAGAAGGAAGCTAGTCTATGGTGGGACAGATCCTACGGACAGTTGCTCCTGGGTACGTATGGACGTGGGAGGCTTTTGAGACCCCCTTCCACGAAAAGTATTTCCCCCTCATCTACCTTAACGAGGAGGGTGAATTCCTTCTCCTCCATCAGGGAGGAATGACTGTGGCTGAGTATGAGAATAAGTTCACGGAGTTGGCCAGATATGCTCCCTTGATATTGGTAGACGAGCCGATGTGAATGCAGTGATTTTCTAAGGGTCTGCGACCTGAGATATGTACAAAGATGTGTTGCGCTATCATTCCCAACTATGCTGAGCTAGTGAACATGTCTCTACGAGCTGAGCAGGACGGGGACAGAATATCCCGTACATGTGTACCTATGGGTCTGAGGCCTCGACCAGATTTATCGAACAGACCATTCCTCTGTAAGAGGCCACGTACAGATTCACCTCCTCGGCTTACGGCTCCACGAACCCAGTCGAGGCGATCAGACTTGTGGTGCACCTACTGTAAGAGGTCGGGATATACTGACACGTACTGCTTCATCAGGATGAGGGACAACGGCTTCACGCCTCCTCAGAAGAACAACCGTCAGATGCCACCAGCTATCTCAGCTCAACCTCTACAATCAGCACCACCTGCACAGCCATCTTACCAACCACCTGCACCTCAATTTAAGCCACCTTAATTACCTATGGCACCACCGCCAAACCATTCTCAATAGGCACGAGTACACTCACTTACAGCTGAGGCATCCGATACAGCAACTGCAGCACCATTGGCTTTCGAAGTCACAACACATATCCAAGGTACACCAGTCTTCCTATTGGTGGACACCGAGTCCACTATCTCGATCATACCATGCACAGCAGTCAAGCGACTAGTGTTGAAAATCACCCCTATGGTTGGGGTGAGACTCCTTACCACCAAAGGGACCTTTTCAGACATTATTAAGATTTGTATGGGTTGCTCGATAGATTTAGGAAGCAGAACAGTACTCGTTGACCTGATTGTCACCCCACTATGTCATTACGATGTCATTCTCGGTATGGATTGACTCACTTAGACGAAGACAGAAATCGATTGCGATACTAGAGTGGTGATAGCCCATGAACTTGCAAGCATGACCTTTACTTTCCTAGTTTAGGTCAGTTGGTACTATCGCGTTAGTTGTTCCGCTACCTTGTTAAAGAACGTTGATGGTCTGACACTTGGGAACACGCCCGTAGTTCAGGATTTCACAGACATGTTCAAAAAGATACCTAGACTACCTTCTCAATGCAAGATCAATTTTACCATTGATATAGTGCCTAGTGTGACACCTATTTCCCTACCGATGTATCGTATGCCTCCATGTGAGATGGAGGAACTGAGGAGACAGATCGATGATCTGTTAGCTGCAGGCTTCATACAACTGAGGGTATCTCCTTGGGGAGCACCCCTATTGTTTGTGAAGAAGAAGGATGGATTGATATAATTGTGTATTAATTATCACAGATTGAACCAAGTGATAGTGAAGAATAAGTATCCTTTGCCCAGGATAGATGATCTGTTCGATCAGTTGAAAGGGGCGCAGTATTTCACTAAGATCGACTTGCAGTCAGGGTATCACCAGTTGCGCATCAGGGATGAGGACGTGCAGAAGACAGCATTCAGAACCAACTTTGGGCACTATGAGTTCCTTGTGATGTCATTTGGACTCAAAAACGCACTCGTCGTGTTCGTGGACCTGATGAACTGGGTGTTTCAGCTGTATCTATACCGATTCGTCAATGTATTTATAGATGACATCCTAATATACTCCAAGATTCGGAAGGATCATGAGGAGCACCTACGAGTAGTCTTTGATACTCTTAGGAAGAACCAGTTGTTTGCTCAATACAAGAAGTGTGACTTCTAGAAAGAAGAAGTCAAGTTCCTAGGACATGTGGTGTCCAAGGAAGGAATAGCTGTGGACCTTGCTAAGGTGACCGCAGTTCAAAATTGGGAGCAGCTCAGTTTGGTTACTGAAGTGAGGAGCTTCCTTGGCCTGGCAGGTTACTATCGTCAATTCATTAGGGACTTTTCCAAGATAGCCAGACCGTTGTCTCAGCTCACTCGAAAGGATCTCAAGTTTGCCTGGAATGAGAAGGCAGAAGCAGCTTTTCAGGAACTGAAGGACAAGCTAACATCCACCCCTGTGCTAGTATTACCATAGCAAGAGGTCAGATATACCATATACACCGACGCCTCTCGTGTTGGTCTGGGTTGTTTTCTTATGCAGAAGACAGGGTGATTGCCTACGCATTACTACAGTTGAGGAAACACGAGGAAAATTACCCTACACACGACCTGGAATTGGTGGAAGTCATCTTTGCATTAAAGCTCTAGAGACATTACCTCTACGGAGAGGAGTTCGTGCTCTTTTGCGACCACAAGAGCCTCAGGTACATATTCACATAGAGAGACTTGAATATGAGGCAACGACGATGGATGGAAACTTTGAAAGACTTCAAGTTTGAGGTCTCCTACCATCCTGGCAAGGTCAACCTTGTGGCAGGCGCGTTGAGCTGCAAGAAGACGATAGCATTTGCAGCTCCGCTGATGATAGGGAAATGGAATATGGTAAAATTTGTGTGAGATTTTGAGCAGAGGCTTACTATAGAGGAGCAGTTCGAGAGCGTCGCACATATTCGTGTGCAACCACTTATCGACGACCAAATCATTATGGCTTAGAGGGAAGATGAAGGGTTGGTAGAGTTGAGGAAGCGAGTTAGTGACGATGAAGAATCAGAATGGAGAGTTGGTATGAATGGGGGTTATGTTATCGTGGCCGCCTATACGTCCCAAATCTTCATGACTTAAGAAGGGAAGTTCTCGAAGCTGCTCACAATTCAAAGATGGTGATGCATCCTGGTAGTACGAAGATGTATCGAGATATGAAGCATTCGTACTGGTGGGACAACATGAAGGCCCACATAGCAGGCTATGTATCCTGTTGTCTCACGTGCCAGCAGGGAAAGGCCGAGCATCGCCGACCTCCTGGTTTACTTCAGCCCATGCCCATAACTGAATGGTAATGAGATTTCATTTCTGTACATTTCATCTCGAGGTTACCGAAGACAAGGAAGGGACATGATTCCATTTGGATGATTGTGGACCGATTGATGAAATCGGCTCATTTCCTCCAGAATAGAGTCTCGAACTCAGCAGACGATTTAGTTAGGCTGACATCAAGGAGATAGTACGTCTGATGGAGTGTCTATGGAGATTGTGTCGGATCGAGACCGCGATTCACATCTATCTTCTGGACTAGCATCCAAGAAGCAATGGGTGTGAAACTTAAGTCAGTACCGCATTCCATCCACAGACGAATGGGCAGATGGAATGAGTAAATCAGGTGTTGGAAGATATGTCACGGGCCTGTGTACTTGATTTTAAAAACAGTTGGGATGATTGTCTTCCCTACGCTGAGTTCGTTTATAACAACAACTTCCAAGCGAGCATTGGCATGGCCCCCTACGAAGCATTGTATGGGCGCCCATGTAGACCACTGCATTGCTGGGCAGAGGTTGGTGAGAAGAGTTTGATTGGCCCAGAGTTAGTGCAGGCGATCTCAGAGAAGATCGACATTATTAGGCATCGACTTCTTGTAGCATAGAGCAGACGGAGCTACGCCGATACGAGGTGGCGACCGTTAGAGTTTGAGGTCGGGGACCATGTGTTTCTTAAGGTTTCCCCCATGAAGGGAGTCTTTCGATTTGGCGAGAAGGGAAAACTCACGCCATGATTTATTGGTCCATTCCAGATTCTACATCGAGTGGGTGTGATAGCATACCACCTCGCTTTGCCCACACCACTCGCAAGTGTGCACAACGTATTTCACATATCAATGCTGAAGAAATACATTCCTGATCCTTCCCACATTATCAAATGGGAGCAGGTACAGTTGAGCGAAGATGCTACTTACGTACTGCGACTGACGCGTATCCTAAATAGGAAGGAACAGGTGTTGCGTAGTAAAGTTATCCCGCTCGTGAAAGTACTGTGGACGCATCACATTGAGGAAGAGACTACTTGAGAAACAGAAGCTGAGGTCCATAAGAACTACCCTTAGATTCTCGAGGAGTACGAAAAGGTATTAATTTTGAGGATGAAATTTTTCTTTAAGGGGGGTATATTGTAACGTCTCGAAAAAATCCGTACAAAGACCCGAGTACCACTTCAGGCAGAAATCACTAAGGATCAAATTATGTAGAAATTAGACAAAAATTAATTAAGTGTTAAACTAAATTAATTAGTAGATTAGCTTGAACCGCTTTCTATACGAACTGCAAGACCCAAAACCAGTAGAATCGCTAACTCTACATTACCTAAAAACCTAGGAGAAATCTCAAAACCCAGTTTCTCTCGGGAGCACATTGAAACTCCGCATCAGACCTGGACCACGCATCGAAAGTCCGATGACCGCGAAATATAAGGTTATGACCACCTTACTGGGCTTGACAACCATTGTAGGAATCGAGTCCAAATAGTATCCAGAAACGCACAACTTGAGCCCGTAGCGAAGTGTGTGAGAAATGTGAATATCTTTAGAAAATGAACTCAGATTTAAGTGAATTGGGTCGTTTGCTTGCAAGCCAAATTTAAGGTTTCGGACCGTCAGATTCTGACCCAACTATACCCTTGGATCAGGAAAATTTTCTTACACATGTCAGTGTACTTGTGGCCCTGATCGAGTGACGATATCCATTGAACTGAAACTGGTCCTCCACGGTCGATGCACAAATCCAATCGGAACGAAATCTTAACCTGACATAGATTCATTGTCAAGAAATTTTCTCCAGACCCTATACAGGTAATGGACCTCTAAATGAGCTCTGTTAGCCCGAAATAGATGCCTTTTCGCTATATCCTAAGTATACCATGGCCCTAGGGCCATTGACATCACTTCTGAGCCTATATAATGCCCCAAACCCACCCCTCTCTCATTTCATACGAATTCTCTAACCCTAGAAGAGAGAAGAAAGAAGAGGAGGAAGGAGTGAGGAGAAGTGTGAGAGATCTGTGGTTTGTTGCTGGGATTCACTCCCACTACTCCACATACCGAATCATCGCTCCAGTGTCGCTACACCGTCAAATCTAAATCCATTTTTGGGTAAGAAATCCTAACCCTAATATGTTCTTGGAATCCAAATAGAGGAATCAGCGAAATAGCTAACCTATTTCAAAGTTTAGGTAGCCGTTGTGCCGTAGACAAAGGCGTAGTGTACGAACCGAGTTCGTAATAAGAAAACTGACGAAAGTTGCAGACTATAAATGTTTAGGTTATGGTTTTCAAGGCTTTCAATGTCAGTAATGATTTATGTCTGACTTAATTGCTACCATATGACCTTAGTTACAACATTTTCGACATATTATGTATATGTAAACTAAGTTATATACTAAAATGCATTTCATGTGTTTGTTGAAATGTTTGAATGAATAGGAAATTATGATTTATGCTTCCCATGACTATTAATCTAGAATTCATGTTCGTTGTACATATGACAACTCCTTGGTGAAAGGATTTGCCATAATATATGTTATAACTAATTTATTATATGTATGTTGAAACGGATTAGATGCCATCACATTGTATCATTTTGTAAATTTTGGAACTATACACATAATTATTTAACATGGTGATATGTTCATACTCTGGGGACTTACAACCACTTATATGCTTTATATATCTATCACAGTCTTCCACTTGCATAATTTAATTGTCTCTGGAGTATGATATGATGATTTAGTGCAATCTCATTCATGTTTAATGCACTAATACAGACAACATTCATTCATCATTAATTATGTTACATAAGTGATGCGACAGATCTCGGGAGTTGAGCTCTGCTCGTAATTTTCAGGGCGTTAAAACTTGTCTGGAGGGTGCATCACAATCTGATTATACCCGAAGTAGGTATCCAAGAAGGAGAGCTACTCGTGTCCAGCTGTGCTGTCCACCAATTGATCGATCCGAGGTAGGGAGAGGCTGTCCTTGGGGCAGACCTTATTCAAGTCTGAGTAGTCTATACAGACCCGCCACTTTCCATTAGCTTTCTTCACGAGGACCACATTAGCGATCCAATCTGGATAATGTACCTCCTTGATGAATCCGACACTAAGAAGCTTCGACACTTCATCTACTATGGTCGAGTACCTCTCGGTGTCAAATGCTCTTCTCTTCTATTTCACTGGCCTATACCGGATCCAAATTCATCCTATGGACCATAACATCGGGAGAAATCCCTAGCATATCTTCATGCGACCATGCAAAGACATCTTTGTGCTGTTATAAGAAAGCCAGCATCTGAGATTGATTCTCGGAATTTAGCAACGATCTGAGCAGAACCGTTCTGCTCGGGTCAGCTTCCTCAAGTGGGATGGTCACTAAGTCCTCCATGGAGGAGTCTTCGCAGGAGCTCTGGGGTCGAGGACGTTAATAGTGAGGGTCTGCTTCACCAAACCCTTTCTTACAGCTATTGCGTAACATCTTCGAGCTTCACGTTATCCCCTCGGAGGTATCCGACCCCTTCCTCGGCAGGAAACTTTATTATAAGGTGATAAGTAGACACGACCGCCCACATCGCATTAAGGGAAGGTCGGCCCAGAATTACGTTGTACACCGATGACACATTCACAACAAGAAAGTCCACTAGAAGCGTGACTTGATACTGCCCTTCCCCTGCTATCACAAGGAGGGAGATGGCTCCCTCAGAGATCACCTTATCCCAGGCAAAGCCATGCAGGGGAGTCTTCACAGGTCGGAGGCATGACTTGTCGATACCCATCATCTCGAACGCCTCAGAGTAGATGACGTTGGCCGAGCTCCCGGTTCGACCAGGATGCGGTAAACCTTGTGGTTAGCTATAGTTATAGTCACCACCACGGCATCGTCGTGCAGATGATAAATTCCACGCATGTCGTCCTCTGTGAAGGTCAAGATGCAAGGGCTCACTCGGAGTTCTTTCCTCTTCCTTTCAGCCAAGTGGACAAAATGCTCTGGGTCCAAGATCCGGGAATAAGCTTTGCGAGCCCTATTCGAGTCGCCTCCACTAGATGAACCGCTATAGATGGTGCGTATCTCAGCGGGCTCTTCGATAGTCTTACTTGGCTGCTCTTCTCTCCGAGCTGACTTCTCTTCCTTGGCGTATCATCGCAGGTGACCCTTACAGATGAGGGTCTTAATCTCATCCTTGAGATCCACACAGTCGCTCATATTGTGATCATGGTCATGATGAAAACGGCAATACTTGCGCTTGTCTCGTTGTTCTACGTCAACCTTCATACAAACTGGCCACTGCAGGAGTCTATGATCCCTAATGTCTAACAGGATCTGTTCTAGAGATGTGTTGAGGGGGGTGTAGGAGCGGAACTTGCTCTCAGGCCTCCTGCTCGATCGGCGATCACGAGAGGCTCGATCGTCTATCTTCTTGCTGGATAACTGAGGCTCTTCGTTCCTCGGTCTCTTCTCCTTGGACGACTGCTCAGCTACTTGTACGTTCCTGCAGGAGTTGGAGAACTCCTCGGCATTGGTATATTTTTGAGCCCTGTTAATGAACTCAGTCAAGGTGGTCGGTAGATTCTTCCCGATCGAGAAGGTGAACTTCCCTTCTCTGAGTCCACCGAACATGGCAGAGAGTGCCATCTTGTCGTCGTAGTCTTCCGCTAGCAACGCTTCTTTGTTGAAGTGGCAATGAAGTCCTTTAGTGACTCCTTGTTCCCTTACTTGAGGGTGAATAGATGAGTAATGGGCTTCTGACTCTTCTTAATAGAGATGAATTGGGTAAGGAATAATCTGTTGAGCTCTGCGAGAGAGTCGATTGACTTTGGATTAAGCTGCCGATACCAACTCCAAGTAGATCCGGAGAGGGTTATTGAGAAAGCTCTGCACATCATTGCGTCCGTGGCCGACTGGATCTGCATCCACGAACGGTAGAACTCCACATGGTTTAATGGGTCTCCAGACCCAGAGTATTGGATGATTGGAGGCATCTTGAACCTCTGCGGCATCACCTCACCCATGATTTCTGAGGTGAAAGGAGGCTCGGTCTCTTCCATCATCGCCTGGACTGCAGTCAGGATGGACGGAGACTGCTAGTTCTTCTACAATGTCTTGATCTGGTCATAGAGTTCCTTAAGCTGAGCCTCTTAAGGATTCTGATTCTCAACCACTGCCTCTTAGGGGGCCTCCACCGCCTCGGGCGTTCTTCCTTATCTTCTCCTCTCTAGCCGATGGCAGAGGTCAGTATGGGCCAGAGCTGAAGTTGCGGACACATAGGATGGCTCTGCATCCCGAGCAGGTTTTAGGACTTGGGCGGACCGATTCTCAGACACTGCATTCCGCGTAGGGTTGGGAGCTCATGTGGATTGTGCCTGAGACCCCTTGACCCTAGAACTGACCAGCTGTGGTCGTTCCTCGGACACTGGGGATGCTTCCACCACGTTATGATGTGGCTGCTGGTTTTGTTGCACTTTCATTCGGTTGATTTCGTCCCTCAGCATCTGGATTTCATTTTGTAATGCTTTGTACTTTCTTCCTCGGCTCCGAGTCCGATGAGATGGCCTTATCGGAGTCAATTCGGTGTGTAACAGTGAAGAAGATTGATGTTATCCGATAGGTTCAGGCTCCACTGTTGTCACCTTCTTCTTTCTTCTCTCAAATTTTGGTAAAACATTTTACCTTTTTGTTCGAATTTCCCACAGACGCCGCCAAAAAAATGTTGAGGTTCCGATAAAACCTTTTAGCTTTTTGTTCAAATTTCCCAAAGATGGCGTTAAAAAATGTTGAGGTCAAAATCTGGACAATGCTCCACTCAATGCTGTAGACTCGAAACGAACCCTGGTCCTACGCAAAAAGAGTGAGCAAAGGAGACCCTGGTTTAAACAGGGGACCCTCCGATGCCTAAGTCAAGATAGGGAATCTGGGTCTAAGTCATGCATAATGTAGAGAGAGGGTGTGAGATATTGCGTACCTATTGTAATGGGATCCCCCGGTTTTATATTTATAGGTAGAGAGGATCATGTCCGTTAATCTCAGCATGATTTACTTAATCATGCGGATATTGTAATCGTGGAGATATTATCCATAAATTTTGGGTCGTGCAGCGTATCGTGTCTTAAGTGCGTATATCCTTGGGTGAAATCTTCGGTCACGTCCGCATTTAGGATAGTGCCCTAGCTCGGTACTCAAAGCATCACGATCCGAGCTCGGCCTTGTCTTATCTAAACCCAAGATTGAGTAATAATAGTCGAAGTTTACCATTGGAATACTCAGGGTTAGAGTTCATTGAATGTCATCGTCTTCATATGAGGATGAGGACGAGGATGAGAGCTCGTCTCGACCAGCCTTTAGTCGTAACTCAGAGGTCGGCTCGCAATTGATGCAACGTTCTCCTTCCGAGGCCTTAATAAATGATTTAGATAGCTCAAGAAGACCCTGATTGTCCTCATTCATGTTTCCCCGTAACACCAGGTTTTCAAGTTAACATGATCCATCTAGATACCGAGTCAACTCAAGTTTCTGAGTTTTGAACTACGATCCATAGATGCAATCACATACGGGCTGGGTTGGATAGCGGCCCGAGACTTCAACTTCAGCACAACTTATCAGTCGAGTCGAGTCAAGACTCATTCAGATCTTCGAGTTAACCAGTTAAGTCAACTTTCAGAGTTCTGAATGGGATACGTACGTGCGGTCAATCACTTTTGGGATGAGCTGTGTTGGGTTCCACAAGGCCATAACCTAAGCCTAACCTTAGTTGGGGTCAGGTTGAGGATTTTTCATCCCGAGCGTAACCCAACATAATGTTTGGGTGGGCCGTTGAGATTAGGGTTGAGCCCGACCCAGGTTGTAACCCTGATGAGTCACAATATGGCGGTGGATATTGTACGGTCATATTCGTAGAATATCCCACAAGTGCAAACTTTTATTTTATTTTATTTTTATTTTTGTTTATTCATATACTTGAATCACATGGATTGGCTTTCGTGTAATTACAGGTACGTGACTCAAATAACATGATCCACGATAAACTATATATAAGACTGATTAATGAAAGTTTAAATTGCTGTATAAACCCATATGTTTGTTTAGCACCATTTAATCATCCTCCTCACGCCTTACATGTGGCACTGATGTGCAGCTATCTAGACCATCCAAATTGTCGGTTCCATTGGGGATGGAGCAAATCTCTATAATCACACTGAGCAACCAATCCTAACCACCCAATTAACGGCCATCAGATAGTTGATTTTATATTCTCAGTGCAACATTTACCGTTGCCCCATCCAGACTTGGATTATAGATTTGGAAGGTTTAGATTGCCTTACAAGTCTGCGGCAGGTAGATTCCAAAAGTCACAACCATTTCTAAATGTTGCAAAACATGAGTCTTTACCTCTAATTAAATAACAATCAGATCAGCTTCATAAGCTGTATATAAGAATGCAACCTTTGTAATTGAAACAAAACTACATTTTAGGTCTTGCTGGTGGCCTCCACAAGGCAAGATGATGAAGGTTCAGGTCACCTCCAGAGAAATCATCAAACCATCATCTCCAACTCCCCATCACCTACGCAGGTTCAAGATCACCTTACTAGATCAGTTAATCCCTCGAATGTACGTACCTATGCTATTGTTCTACTCCAGCAAAGATGGCTGTAACATTGAAACTGTTGAAAGAACTCAACAGCTAAAGAAATCTCTATCAGAGACCTTGACCGGCTATTACCCATTGGCTGGGAGGATTAGAGAAGACAGTTCTATAGTTGAATGTAACGACGAGGGTGTCGACTTTTCTGAGGCCAGAGTCGATGGTCGGCTCTCGGAGTTCCTGGAGCAACCCTATGTTGAAGTACTGGATCAAATGGTTCCTTGCAATTACCACTTCGCTAAGTCAGGCCTGGACGTCCTCCTAGCTGTCCAAGTCAACTTATTCAACTGTGGTGGAATGGCCATTGGTGTGTGCATTTTTCACAAGGTTGCCGATGGGACCACGATAGCCACATTCATCAATCGGTGGGCCAGCCAATCGCATGGCACCAGTGACACCACAGGTCCTGACTTCCAGTCTTCCACATTTTTCCCGACCGAAGGGCCTGAGCCATTATTTGCTTTTGTCACAAAAGAGAACGTTGTGACAAAGAGATTTGTGTTTGACGCATCTAAGATTGCCGCCCTTAGGGATAGACCGTCCATTGATTCGCAGGTAGGACGCCCCACGCGTGTCGAAGCATTGACAGCACTTATCTGGCGATGTATCATGAGGACAAGTGGAGAAGAGGGGTCTGTGAGGGCTTCTCTGGCAGTACATGCCGTGAACTTGCGAGGAAGGATGTCTCCTCCATTGCCAGACCATTCCTTTGGGAATATTATATTCATTGCGACTTCAGTGGTGACGGAGAAAGAGTGCCTTGAAGACATGCAATGTTATCTTGAGCGAAAGCTAAGGGATGCAATAAGAGCAGTAAACAGTAATTCCATAAAAGAACTGCAAAAACCAGATGGGATTTCACGGGCTCTTGCAGCCATAAGTTCTGAAGTTGGAAAATATGTTGACTGTGGTATAGACTACTGTTATTTTAGTAGTTGGTGTAGATTTCCTCTCTACGAAGTGGACTTTGGGTGGGGGAAGCCCGCGTGGGTTAGTATTGCCACTTTACTACTTAAGAATTTAGTTATCCTGAACCGGACAAGATGTGGTGATGGAATTGAAGCTTGGGTGAACATGGAGGATGTTCACATGGCTAAATTTGAACAGGACCAAGAGCTCCTTTCCTTTGTTTCGTCTCCATTGAAAACTGGTTGACTCAGCTGGGAGCTCAATTGATTTGACTCAGTATGGGTGGCCATCAACGTCTGTTCATTGAAGTTGATCCTTGCATTTGTCTCACCATACCACACAATGGTAGAATGGAAATGGCGCATGACGGAAATAATCCAAAATTAGATTTTCCTTAGTTTAGTTATAGAGATTTTCTCTAATAAGGGTATGTGTGTATCCATTGCGAGTTGCATAGTTAAACTAGAAACTTTGTTTGGAGTCCTTCATAATATATTATTATTTTCCATTGGCTACTATCGGTAACTTGGCCGTAACTTAATTAGGGTGTTTTTACTTCCTTCCCACTGCAGTGATGAGCTTTAAAAAAAAAAAAAAAAAAAAAAACAATATGCCTCTTCTGTCTCTCCATTTTAAGTGCCTGAAATTTTCATAACTATTTTCTATCATCTGGATTCATAGTTAGATGCAATAAAAGGAGTCTATCATTAGTTTATGTGCTTGACTGGAAGGCACCTGCTGTAGTACACTCGAAAGCACTATCAAGATTGGACACAACTTGATAATTCAAGAGCACTTAATGTAATAATATTTTAGAAATAAGACGTGAAAAGAAAGTGGAAAATAGGATAATCTTTCTATACATTAAAAGAATGGTTTGGAATGGTGAAATGTTGAGGAAAAAGTTAATGTTAAGAAAAATACAATGATTGAGTGCATTAGCACAGTGGGAAAAGAAGTTTTATGTGTGCGTAGAGGGTAAAGCCACTTATATGAAATTTTCTAGTGGAATGACTATGTACAAATAGCCATTAATGAGACATAGACATGTTTCATGGCATGACACGGGATTAGTTATAAGAAAATATCAAAACAGTTTGGAACGTCATAAAGAATGTTAAGAAAGTAGCAAGTGAGGTGCAACTTAATGTATGTGATAATTGTTGTGCAAGATGCTTTGGATTATACTAATTTACTATGCAGAGAAGTCATATTTCAGTTCAAGCACGGTCTTTTTCGGTTCAACTGAAAATTAAGTAGTTTCATAGTGTACACACCGTGAAGATTTGTGTGTTTTCAGTTTGACCAAAATGTGTAGTCTCATTGGTTCAGTCTGACCAAAGGTTACAATTGGTCTGACCAAACTGGTTACTTAGATTTTTGATAATCAATTTATATAAGTTTTAATATTGATTATGAGTTAGAATAGACAAGTCTTTTCTCTCTAAGGGCAAGAGATTTGCAAGGTGAGAAGGTTTCTAAACACTTATAAGGACTTAAAAATAGATTTTCTCAAGGGATTAATATTTTGCTAGGGTTGCGCTTTGCAAGAGGGGATTAGGCGATCCTGTAATCGAAAGAGGTTAGTGGTGTAAACTCTAAGGTTTTGATTATAGTGTATCTCTATCGCTTTGTGCCATGATTTTTTTCTCACAAGGGTTTTCTACATAAAATATATTGTGTTTATGGTTGCCTGCTTGATTGTTTGATTATTTTCCTTTATTGTGATTGTTCTGTACTCATTAAATGTTCTACAACAAAGTGCATGGATTAAAGGTGGTGTTAGATATGAATTTCTAATACCAAGTGTTGATCCATATTTGTTTTGGCTTGGATCACATTATAGTGGTGTGAGATAAGAGTTGGAACTCCAACAAAGTGGTATCAGAGCATCAGATTTAAGGTCATTTCAAAATTCAATGAAGATGTCATGATCGAAATTCGATATATAAAAATTAGATGAGAAGAACAATTTTAGCTTGTAGCAGGAAAAAAATAAGGATATTCTAGTATCACATGGATTAAGAAAGGCATTGTTGGAAACTAAACCGGAGAAGATATCAGAAGATTACTGGAGAAATCATAGGGAGAAGGCTATGAGCACTATTCGTCTATGTCTATTAGATAAAGTCATGTATAACGTTATGGATGAGAAATCTTCCCTAGAGATGTGAAAGAAAATAAAAGATATATACATACCGAAGTCTCTCACAAATAAGTTATTTGTGAAGAAACAAGTTTTCAGGCTATATCTAAAGGAATGATCCTATCTTCTAGAGCACATGAAGTCATTTAGAAAGATATTTATAAGTTTTTAAGGCTCAGAGTGACAATTAAGGAAGAAGACAAAGAAGTTCTACTTCTAGCATCACTTCTCACATTATATGACAATCTTGTTACTACTCTACAGTATTGGAAGTTAAAGGATGAGTTATAGATGTCCTAGAGGGGGGTGAATAGGACAATACAAAATATTTCGATATAATGTAGAATAATTAAACAATTACTCTCAATTTCTTATGAAATTACGATAGAACCACTATTGTAGAAGTATGAAATTAGTCCAAGTGTCCTAGAGGGAGGAGAATATGAATTTTTAAAAATTATTTTCTTATAATAACATAAAATGCCTAACTTTAACCAAGACAAGTAAGGCAAAGTAACTCTATAGCTTCCAAGCCAATAGAGGATCCAAAACACATAGGCTACACAAGATTTATATGAAAAGTAACTAGCCTATGAAGATAGTATATGTAAGACCCGTATCTTAGTATGTACCATTCTGTAGATTCTCGTGATACTCCCTGTTGAATTCCGATAACCCGTGACCTGTAACTGGCATTTGCGCGTGACCCTGAGTCACACACTGTCAACCCGAGTCAACTCAACCCAAGACTTGTACCCTAGCGACTGCCCCATCGCCGCGTCTCGCGCGCCGAGGCGATACTTAAGCGAGGAGATGTGGGCCGGCGTTAAGTTCGAGAAAATTGCCGCGCGTTGCAAAACCCAAAAGAATCTCTACCCAAATGTTACATCAATCCCATCAAGGGTCAAGTATAAGTCAAGTACATACATCACTCAACACATCACTCAACCCATCACAACTCATACCTCTCATACAGAAGCAACCCCAAAAGTCAACAAATGTCTTACACAACCCATCTCTCTCTCTCTCTCATCTATCACTTACATCTCTCATCTCTCTCATCTCTCTCATTTCTCCCAAGCAACCCAAAAAAAATTCCAACGTCCCAACCTCCATAAGAGAGTTTTGTGTATAGCCCACTCCTTAACCCTCTCACCTCTCATCTCAACCCTTCATTCTTCATCATCTTCCGTTGAGATCGAAGCCAAGGAAACTACCTTTCCAAGGAGCCAAGAAGAAGTGGACGGTGGGTGATCTTAGACCCACATTTTCATTTTTTTTTGTGATTTAAGGGCCCACATATGGTGGGACCCACCTTGATGTATACTTTGTATTAAAAAGGGGCCCATAGTGGCGGGGCCCCTCCATCACCGCCAATATCTCTCTCTCTCTCTCTCTCTCTTCGTGTGATGGCTTGTAGCACACCTTGATGCATGATCTCATCCACATCGTCCATCCATCTGGACGTGGCCCACTGTGATGTGAGCTTCATCCATGTCGTGCATCCCTTGCAGCAGCGGCAGCTGCTACTGCTGACGTCAATGGATGGGTGGGGCCCACCTTACATCCTAATCGTCCAACCGTTTGAGAACGGTGGACCCCACCATGATGCATGCGTACATCCAGCGTCCATCCTGGTCTGGACGTGTTGAATGTTAGTTTATATATATATATATATATATATATATATATATATATATATATATATATATATGTATGTATGTATGTATGTATGTATATGTATATATGCAATGCATGTATGTATGTTTAGATCTCCTCACCAGACATTTATATTTCCTCATTCAGAAAAGACCCAACTCTCTACTTAACAAATTTGAATTATTTTCCAGATAAACTACTGTTACATACTGAAACAGTTTGGGTACGGACTAGGATACAGGCCTTACTGTAACGCTTCGACTTTTCAGGACCCGAGTATATGACCCGTGTCCCAAAAACCCTAAAGGATGGTTAAATTCAAGTATATATATATGTATGTATATATATATTCTCAACTATCAGAGTAAGCAGATGAGCGTAGAATGGACAAGTAAGCATAAAGAAAAATTTCAAATCTCGTTTAGAATATACAAGTGATTGCCCATAATGGCTTATACAAACCAATGTCTCCATATGAACAACTGTAAGAATTTACATGATTCAATGCATGAGAAAAACTTAAAATGCATATAAACGAAAGTTGCAAGATTGCATGGCTTCTTGAGGTAGATACAACCACGCATCCTTGTCAATCACAACGACTTTTCATCAGACTGAACCTGAATATCACCTAAGCCACCTGTACTACCTATACGGTTATATATTCGATGAATAAGTGGCCATCTCAGTGTGAATTTTCCTTAAGATTACACACCACCGCATTAGTTAAGCATAGTTTTAAAGCATACAAAACATACAAAACAATACGTGATGCAGTCTTATTAAATTTATGGATGTATGAATGCATATCAACTGAGGATGCACATCCAGTTGGTCAAGTGAATGGACCTTTCAAATAATCAATCTATCCATGCAAGAGAATGGGCCTTTCAAACAATCAGCTCATTCAACTTGCAGAGTAGTGGGCCTTTCAAACAGTCGGCTCACTTAGACATGAATAGGCCTTTCAAACAGTCAGCTCATTCATGCCTGGGGATGGGCCTGTCAAACAGTTAGCTCATCTCAAACAGGGGAATGTACCTTTCAAACAGTCGGTCTACCCAGGCAAGAGAATGAGTCTTTTAAACAGTCGACTCATTTAACTTGCAAAAGACCGGGTCTTTCAAATAGTCGACCCGCTCAAGTAAGATAGTGGGCCTTTCAAATAGTCGGTGCACTTAAATAATGAATGGGCCTTTCAAACAGTCGGCTCATTCAAGCAATAGAATGGGTCTTTCAAATAGTTAACCTGCTTTTTAATAAAAGAATGGACCTTTCAAACAGTCGGTTCATTAAGCAAGAGGATTGGCCTTTCAAATAGTTAGCCCATCCCAAATAAGAAAGATGGACCTTTCCAACAGTTAGTCCATTTGAAAATAGGAGTGCCATGTATGCATGATTAGTTTCAGCCATTATTATCTGAATTTGCAAGCAACCAATTTAGGTAGACATTTAGTAAGTGTCATAGTTCAAGGTTTATAAACAATTCATAAACAATCTATAAACATGACGGATACACAAGTACAACATGTGGATATTCATACAAACTAAGTATTGAGCATATGATTGATAATCAAATTCAATAGCTAACACAAGTTATCATGAATTAGAGATGTCAATTATCAATTAAAATAAAATGAACTACTACTTAAGCTAATAAGGAAGAGGAAAGCTTAAGGGGAAAGATTCATCGCTTTATACTCTGAATCGCCTACTAGTGTCGCAAAGTGCTTGCGCCTTTAGAATTGAATCCTAACACAATTCATGAACTTGTACCATTAGATCCAAGTTTTATGTACTACCTAGGTTTAAGATCATGGCTTAGGATTTTTAATGTAGAAGTAGGGTTTTATCCTAGAGCTTAGTTGTAATCTTAACTCTAGGGTTTAAATTGTAGTTGATATGTAATAGCTTAAGAATGCTGATTTAATAATTATAAAATATTTACTAACATTAGTGTTATAAATATTAGTTAATAATCATTATGATGACAATTCATATTATGATATATTACTTATGATAAAAACAATACACTAGCATTTAATAATGATATCATTTTAATTCCTTGTATGTAATAACTCTCATTAGGATAGATAATTTATTAACGGTCATGCATCCTAATATTTAACAATCCTAATAATGATGGAAATGGTAACGATGTTAATTTAATAATTAGAAAATAATTGTTAACATTAATATTACAATTAATATTAGTTAGTGTAGCAAAATAATCATCATGGTGACGCCAATGACTATTAACAATGAGTATTTAAGAATAATAGATAAGATACTACTAGTTAATAGTTGCATTTTGTTTATAATAATTTGTTTAGCATAATGATCCGCTAATGACTAATCTTTATTAATATTCGTAATCCTAATAATTACAACAGTAATATTTGATAATGGTACATCGAAACAAAACTAGAATGGGGAGAAAATGTTGACTCACCTTGTTGACTCGGATCGAGTCGAGTTGACTCGGCTACGCCCTCGCTCCCCTACTTCTTCCTTCTCTCTCTCTTTCTGTCTTCCTTCACTCAGGGACAAACCAGATTGAGTCTGAACTCAGTCTGACCATGCTCAGCTCAACCCAGGGCTTGGCCCACTTGGTGCAACACGTCAACTCGCTGAGTCAACTCAGGAGTGACTAAGCAGCCACAATGCACACACCCCTCCACCTTCTAAGCTTCTTCCTTGCTAGCACAGCCAGGCCAGCAGGGTTTTTGGGCGAGACCGGACCTAACCCGACCCAGCTGGACTCAGCTCGGTTTGAGCCTGACTCGGCCAGTTTTGCCAGCCACCTCCTCCCTCTCGTTTCTCCTTTTCCTGTCTCTCATCTCTTTCTTCTTCTCCTTCCTTTCTTTTTCTCTTTACTCAGGCCCATACACCCAGCAGGGTCCCTGGCCTAGTCTGGACTCAACCCTGGCTGAACTCGGCCTGGTCGAGTCGGTGCAACACACACCACCTCTCCCTCGTTTTCTTAACTCCTTCTTCCTCATCCTTTCTTCTCTTTTCTCTCTTTCTTTTTCTGTTGAAATCCCAGCGTGAGATCTGGTCCAAATGGCGTCTGGATGGGACCAGACGCACCCCACTCGGTCTGGACTCAGTCCAGACCCGACGGTCACCAGGCCTGGCCCAGTGCAGCAGCACAGCTACATCCTTCTCTCTCTCTCTCTCTCTCTCTCTCTCTCTCTCTCTCTCTCTCTCTCTCTTTTGTTTTCTGTTTCTTTATTTCTTTCTTTCTCCAATCTGCATGGGCCACATCAGAGATGGTCCACCCAGCAACTGAGTCGAGACTAAGGATCACAACAGGAGCTAACCGGCTGAGCTTCCAACAGGGAAGACGACCCTCCATTAATGGCAGATCGCAAACGTCTGCATTTTTCTTCAAAATGGTGCTTAGGGACGATGTAAACAGGCTTATGGGAGCTCAGAGCGTGGTCGGATTGAAGCTCTAATGAGGTTTAGGCGATGGGTTCGATGGAGAAAGCTTGCTGCCGGTTTTCTAGGGTTCTTTGTAAACGACCGGAGGAGAGACGTTTTCTGTCCCATATTATAACAACCCTAGCTCCTTCACGACCCTTAGATGGGTAATGAGCGCCCACGATTCAATCTGCTCTAAACCGCCAAGTACAGCAGTCGAAAACCGAAACCGACCATTGGTTTTGGTTTCTTGGTGGGCGGAAATCCTCTCCCATTTGGAGAATTATTGAATGGCTGGGATTTCTCTCAGTGAATGGCTGAGATGAGAGGAGAAACCCCTCACGCGGATCGACCTGCTGGCGCACGGAACAAAATTTCCATTTTAAGAAACTTGGTTTACTACAGTCCGTTTGCGACTGGATTTGTGGTAACACACATGTACATCTCCATGTAAAATAAGTTTTGTCAGACTTTAGTTGTGAACACGATGGACGGTTCTGATCTCCCGTCTGGGCAGTGTAGGTGGGCCACTGATCATCACACTGAAGGCCGTCCGTCCGTTGGCGAGAAAATGAATTGAAGAAGAGAATTTCTTCTTTGGGATGGTCGGGTCAGCGCTGGTCAACCAGCATACCACGGTCCAGTGAATTGTATGCGCACTGCCCATGGTGCACGTGCATCCTGATGTGAGGTCCACCGTGATGATTGGGAATCCACTCCATCCATCAGGTCCCTCTGGTTCAAAATGGGCCTTTTACAAAGGATGAAGCAGTTCCAAGGCCCGAGTGGGCCATTCCCCTATGTTTTTAGCTCTTAGTCGTGGAGTTTCATTGATCTGCTAGTCAGATCGCGCTGTTCTTGAATACCAACGGTCAGAAAGGCCCTAGGGACTATGCAAGTGGGTTTCTAACGGATGATTGCATGTCTTCCTAAACGGTTTACTAACCAACACCAATACAAATGCTAATTTGATTATCGTTACTATATATTTCTATCATTAGTTGTTACTATTATTATTAGTTTCTCCATCCCACATGCATGCATTTTTATTCATGTCATGGGTCCCATTCTATAAGTTAGGACTATCCGTCTCATGACTTTATATTATTGAAATTTAATTATTATCCTTGTTAACTATACATTGTCATTTACTTATTTATCTCTCTTTATTTATTTATTTGTTTATTATATATGTATGTAGGTTGTGGGATCACTCGACATGCGTTATTTAGCTACGTGTGTTACCACTTACATGTAGGCTAATTTAGACCCACGTGGTGACACCCAAGTACTAAAAGTACGGGGTGTTACATAGATGGTGGGACCCACTGCTAGACTGATGTCAGCAAGTTCTGTGGGTCCCACGTGTGGTATGTATTGAGTCCAAACTATCCATCCACTATAGGGCTCACATGGTGTATTTATTTCCTCCACACCATTCAGACAGTGCTGGATGGTGCTGGACAATGTTTGGATGGTGCTGATTTACATGGGAAATGTTTGGATGGTGTTGATTTACATAGACAATGTTTGGATGGTGCTAATTTACATGAGAAATGTTTGGATGGTGCTGATTTACATGGGAAAAGTTTGGATGGTGTTGATTTACCTAGACAATGTTTGGACAGTGCTGATCATCATTAGTGGGCCATGTGCCCCAATGAATGATAGTGTACAATGATACACATGTTACAACTACAACTATTGAAATGATTTTTAGTGTGGTCCAAGCTCACTTAAGGCCCATTGGTGCGGCCCATCCATGAGGCCCACCATGATATATTTTTGGCCCATGTGTGGGTCCCACCTGTTTTTATTGTTAGGCCCATGTCACGTGGCCCATTTGATGTATTCAAGGCCCAGATATGTGGCCCATTTGATGCATATGAGGCCCAAGCAGTGCGGTCCACTTGTTATATATGAGGCCACATGTGAGGCCTATGGTGATGCGTTTACGGCCCATATGATGAGGCCCATTGCGATAGGTTGGAGGCCCATGGGCGCGGCCCATTGTGATGTATTCGAGGCCCATGGGTGTGGCCCATTGTGATGTATCTGAGGCCCATGGGCGAGACCCAATGTGATGTATTCAAGGCCCATGGGCGAGGCCCATTGTGATGTATTCGAGGTCCGTGAGCGTGGCCCATTGTGATACATTTGAGGCCCTTGTATGAAGCCCAATGCAATGTATGTGAGGCCCATGAGTGAGGCCCAATGTAATGTATGTGTGGTCGTTACGTTATATATGAATCCCTTATGTGGGCCACTCCTTGGGAGCAAAGTTGGTTAGCTGTCCACATTGATGGGTAATGATGGTTAGATGTCCTCATTGTGACATTCCCTTAGGCCTTGTTAGGTCCATTCGCATCATTCTCGAAGTGGGTTGACCCTAATTATTGGGCCCCATTTACATGCTTCATCTATCTCATTGGGTTATCCCAAGATGTTGGGCCCTCATTGGTTGTTAATGGGATTACTTCTTTTATTTTTGGAGTCAATCTAAGACTCATTTGGGCCCCCTAGGGTATCTAGCGGGCCAAGCAATAGTATGGTGAAGGAACCCTTTCTGGATCCCTACACTACCAAAAAAAGGGGAAAAGGCTACGGATAAAAACTGTAGCTAAAGGCCTGTTGCTACGGATATAGTACATAGCACGTCTGTAGCGATTGGTGGTGTAGCTAAAGGTCAAAAACCTATCGCTACGGATTACATCCGTAGCAATAGAGATCACTAGCTATGGATAAAAGCCGTAGCTATCATTTCTGTAGCAAAATGTACCTACGCCTGCAGATTAAATCCGTAGCAATAGATATCAGTAGCTACGGATAAAGGCCGTAGCTAAAGTTTCTGTAGCGAAATATACCTACGGCTACAAATTAAATCCGTAGCAATAGATATCACTAGCTACGGATAAAAGCCGTAGCTATAATTTCTGTAGCGAAATGTACCTACGGCTATAGATAATATATGTTGCTAAAAGTGCAATGAAATCCATAGCAATATGCTAAAGTTAGCAATAGCTACGATTTTCAGAACAAGAGCTACGGCTAAAATCCGTAGATATTTTTTAAAAAATTTAAAAAAATTATAATAATGGTAGTTGTTTCCATTGCAAGAACCATTGATAACTCATCTAAGATAATACAATTAATGCTGATAGGAATAGTACATAAAATGCAATCAGGAAAAAAAATGATGCATTTATTACAAATAGCAATCAAATCATACAATGCATCCCACAGTCACATTTCTAAATAAACAATACTTCACTTTGCTCGACTTATCATAAGAATTACAAAAAAGGAACATGTTTGAACTTTAGCTTCAACTCTATCTCTAAATACTTCTTACAAAGTTCTTGCATATCCCATTGCATTTGAGTAACTCTTTCCCTTTCAATTAAGATGGCTTGTTGCAGGTTTTGTTTACTTTTCTGCTTAGTACTTTCAAGTTCCACATCCAAATCTTTCACCTGGGTAGGCATGTTACCATTTACAAGAGTTATAAACATAGCAATAACCATGTAAAAGGGTTTGAATGACATAAGAAGGAGTCCTGGAATCCAATGGATAACATATGTAAAGTTTTAATTAATTACAAGGCATAGATTTTGGAGTTATATATGTCAAAGAAGCCCGATTTACAAGAAACTTTGAAGCTAATTAACCCAGGAGCTTGTAATCAGGAAAGAAAATACAACTCACCCCTATTCTATAATTCGCTATACGTTTCAGTTGTCCAGATGTTGATGAAAAAGACATCTTCAAATTCCCAGGTCCAACCTCCAATGTCTCATTTTGTGAAGTATCCGTAACTGACATGTGCCCACTACTTGCTCCTGTATTGTTTAAAGGAGAATTACAATATGTGAATATTGTTATTGCTCATGGTGCTTTGAATGCAGTATGTAACAAATGACCAGAAAAGCCAAAAAGTGTTTAATGAGAAGAATATTGAAAATCCACCTTGTCCCCCAGCTTTAGAAATAAAAGATCATTCGTTATCACAATTCAACTAAGATACCTACTTGCTTTTACAGTCAGTGCATTCCCTGTTCCTTGGCAATTTAAGAAGTCCTTCCAATATCTGCAAATGATGCACTAAATGAAGGAAAAAATAAAATAAAATCAATCCCAAATAATAACAAAGAGAGTAGTACATATCTATAGAAGTGAATAAGAAGAGGAACCCAAGTAGAAGAGGTTAAGATGCTTATAAAACTCCATGAACAGGATATGATGATATAGTTCCTTTGTTCCATTCAGGAACAAGAATGCAAACAAATGGAGCATGAAAAATCAAGCCAAAATGTGAATATGATATTTTAAAAAAAAAAACCCTGAGGAGCCCTTCTTCTCCGTAGTGATGATGAAACTCAGATATAAATATATGTATATTACAAAAATGTGAGGAAATCCTGACACATGACAGTTTTGCACTAAGCTGAGTGAGTCCGAGTCTCAAGTAGTATTGACTCAATACAATAACAAAACACTTAGAACACAACATACACATTAGGTTTTCCCATTGCCAATCTCAAAGTCGTAATTGAAAATTTTCAGTTTTGTGGAAAATAAATAAGGTTTTTTGGAGTTATTTTTCTTTTTCTTTCTTTCTTCTTTTATTTTTTCCTTTCCTATTTAATACTTTTTTTTTCTGTTTTTTTGGTGATAGGAAGAGGAAAAGGAAATAATCCTTAGTCTAGTTTTTTTCTTCTAAATTTCCTTCCTTTATAGTCCGTTAATTTCTGTACAAGTTAAGAAAATTGCTCAATCCACACGTGTCATCAATTAGCTAAAGAAATCATAACAAAATGGTGGGAAAAATCTCATTAATTTGAAACTCTATTAATTTCTGTACAAGGTAAGAAAATTGCTCAATCCACACGTGTCATCAATTAGCTATAGAAATCATAACAAAATGGTGGGAAAAATCTCATTAATTTGAAACATGATCTCAATACAACATATAAAACTCGACAAAGAAAGGCTAATCGTGAAGGATAAAAACCAACCAATAATAAAGTTAGCTCAAATAGCTAACAGAAAAAGAAAAAGAAAAGGAAAATATAACTTAAGCAGCCATCCAATAAATTAAAAAAGCACAGTAGTCTAATCCAGATAAAGCAATCCAAGAGATACTGAATCAATGAAAAATGAAATCCAAACTCACTTGCCTCTTAGATTCCATAAATGTACGGCCCATGACTTTTGTGATTTAGACTGTTGACCAAAAGAGTGGACTATTATGATCTTCCAATCTGGTAGCATTTATATGCGTCAGCCATCAACAAAGAGCACATCATATTGATGGTCCAAATAGGCTTACATGTATGAATAAAGAGAGAGAGAGAGAGAGAGAGAGAGAGAGAGAGCTGCAATGTGGCCAAGTCACCAAAATAAGCAGGCCTAGTCACTAAAATACCAGGGCAAGTCGTGCAATGTGCTGTGCCTCAGCCCTGGATATTCAAGTAGAAAACCGAATGACAGCTGAGTTCTGTTGACATGAGCCAGCCAAGTAATACCAAGTCAATGCAAATGAAAGTTAACCCAGAATATGGCTGTTCTGAGTTGATTTGGGTGAGTCCCAAGTCAACCAGCTGAGTTCGCAACAATGAGTCAAAACCATATAAAATGCAATCCTACAAAAATCAGAATTGCAACAAACAGTTGAAAGAGTGATTTTGTAGATGTACGAAGCTAATGAGAAAATGAGAAATGAACTTGCCTGTGTGAACGTTGTTGCATCTGCAATAAAAAATGGCACATTCACAAAGCGAGCTAATGTTTTTGTAAGCAATGTCTTCCATGTCCTTACAATTAATATTACAGTATGTAAGCAAGATCATGAATCTCAGTCCACGTGAAGGCAAAAATCCATAGATCCTTAAGGCAAGCACCAAGAATAATGTGATAGATAAATGAAGTAGCAGACAACCAACACTTCCATGCCTTTATAAAGTAGAGGCCATGCCTGAGCCAGTTGGACCCATCAACAATACATTGCTTTTCTCTAGCTCCTCCAAATCATCATCCCTCGTACAATGCAAAACAGTAATTAAAAAATAGAATTTGAGAGAGAGAGAGAGAGAGAGAGAGAGAGAGAGAGAGAGAGAGAGAGAGAGAGAGAGAGAGAGAGACTAAACAACAAGAAAATAAACACGAGTAGCTTTCCAATTCCCAAAATGGAGAACAGGTGTATGCAAATCAATCAAGCTGGGTTTAAATATCAGCTTCCAAACAACTTTTTTTGTGTAAATTTTTTTTTTCAACTAGTTCACATTTAGATGCGTTTAGCAGATACATTGTTCATGGAATAAAATAAAAACCAGTCAATCCAAAAGGCAAATATTCTGTTCCATATTCTACTGTAAAATCAAGCTACCTAGATGCAACCATTGCATGAAATGAGTGTCCTTACTCCTTATGGAGGAATAAGTAGAAAGATCTTATAATCTGAAATGCATATGTATAAATAAGCTGCATCAAGCTTCTAACTGAATAACAATGAATCAGATTCCAATAGGACAAATGCAACCATGACCCAGTCGATCTATCCAAAGGATGTAGCAATCGGACGGATCCATGACCAAAAACATGTGTAAACAACCTCAAGCCTTTTTTGAAGCATGGCCCAACAAGAATTTGGTCGGCCCGACTCCTTTTCAATGACTGCCAAAGCACGTAGTGCCGGAACATGAAGACCATTTGCAATTATATTTTTGCTTGGAATCTGATCCTTACATTTCCTGAAGTTCTCTTCTCAACATCGAGATTTTGGCAGTCCCTTCTTTCAATCCTCATTGTCGAGCCATCTTCATTGCCTTCAATTCCCCAATGCTCACTGGAACTGTGCCCACAAGAGAATTCCCAGACATATTCAACACCTGCAAGTTACTAAAAACCCCAATGTCAGACAGAATTTTTCCAGAAAATAGGTTTCCTGATAAATCCAAGATCTGAGTGGCATCCAACCATATACAAGCTCCAATGCAAATCAAATATACCTAAACCTTGAAGCAATTCCATTGCATATCACTAGCAAACACCCCATTTTTCCTACAACCGCATTCTTGTAGTTTTTCAAATCCATAAATTTAAAATGGGTGTACTCAAAATCAATTACTTTAAAAGAAATGTTGGTTGGTCACAGTTCCACTAAGTCCACGTGCCACGAGGGATGCCCGAGCCATCCATCAGTTTGGTCACACAACTTAGATGACCTGGTTAAGAAACAGGCCACTCACATGTTGAATGTGGACCTAGGCAACTTCTCTTTTAAACCATGCAATGATTTTGTACATGTAGCTGAGCCCAAGTCATCCATGCATTGGCCTCACCTGATGCACAAATCTTTATCTGCAGTGGCACTACACCAAAATTGTCGAACTGGTACGGTTCAGATTTTGGTTCAGAAACGGCTTTAAGCCGTTTCTAATTTGAAACGGCGTGCTGGATTCATTATGTTATACATGGTTCTTTCCACTGTTTTGTTGGTGTGTCCCAATTGAGTGTTGGATCTTCTTATTTCTTCTTATTTTGTTTTATTGTTTTATTTTGAAACAGATGGACGGAATGGATTCGACTAAAAACCTTTGCGTGGACCCCACAAGGCCCAAGAGGCACGTTGCTCTATATCTGCCGCAGACTACTGATGGGTTTTAAAATGCCAAAAGCCCTAAATTCCTCATTTCGCATCTCCATCGCTGTCTCCGTCTCGGTCTCCCTCTCTCAATCTCCCTCTCCCTCTCCCTCTCTTAATCTCCCTCTCTTTTGATCTTCTGATCTCAACCCCCTCCATCGATCTCCCTCTCACTCTCCCTCCTTCTCGTTCGATCTCCCTCTCCCGATCTCAACCCTCTCTCTCGATCTCCCTCTCCCGATCTCAACCCTCTTTCTCGATCTCCCTCTCACTCTCCCTCCCTCTCTCTATGTAATAGGCCCACCGAAAACGGGTTTAGAACAGATGACGAGAATGAGTTCTGGGAGAAAGTGAGTGTGGCGGAGGAGAGGAAAGAAGCTATGGTGGTGCTGTGATGTTCTCAGTTGAAGGTTCTGTCTCACTCGTCTGTAGGGTGCTTTGTGTCGCACTCCAACAAAGAGATGTTCAGTCATTCAGTCATCTGAGTATACTTTCACATGAAAAACATAAATGATTATGTTCCTTACCAATCTCCAATTTGTTAGTAAATTACCAGTTATTATTAATTTTTTTCTTTTCATTTTATACAAGTTGGGCCCCTTTTTTCAGATTTTTGGTGCATGGATCATATATAATATCAGAATTTAGGTCAATGAACAATGGCCTCACTTGTAAAAACTAAAAAATCCATTGTATATAATCTCCTGTATGTCATGTATGCTAACTGTTTGATGAAATGTCTCAACAAGGAATGTTTTGTGTGGATCGCATTTGAGTTCCATTTTTTTTTCTCTACCCATGAGTCGGCCCATATGGTTGTATGGTTGGATGACTGCAAATTTTTTTTAAAGTTATGGAAAATTAATAAGTGATATTTTCTGAAATTAGGTCCCTCTCCTGTTGAGCATTGCTGTGTTGAGCATTGCTGTTAGTCATTGTTTTTATTTTATTTTTTTACTCTGTGTTTCCATGTACACCATCTACTGTCATCCTGCGATATTTGGTTTGGAAAATCAGCTTGTGATTTATAGGAACTGGTTTTATCTTGTGTTTGAAGAATCAGCTGGACACCATCTGTTGTTGTCTTATAATATCCCATATGCTGTTTGCAACAATCCGCTTGTGATACATCGTTTGAAGTAGATTATGATGTGTTGTGAAGGAATCCTGTGATATGTTGCAAAAATCAGACCATCTGCCATTATCTGTATGCCATGTATTGAGTATGTTAGGAGGTCTTTTGGGTTTTTCTAGAGGATCTGATTGATTCTATGCACAGAATTCATCATTATTTACAAAAGGGAGCTAAAAACAAAGAGCTTTTCCATTCGAAAAAAGGTCTGTTTTCTGCCATCTATTTCTCTCATTAATTAGCTTACCATGACAAGTAGATTCCTAATACTACATGGATCTACTTTGAGCTATCAGCTCCCCCATTTTGTGTGGTCAAAATAAATGTAAGCTCATGATATATGATTTAATTGTGGACTTGTTCTGCGTATGAAATGAATGTTTCTTTTGCATGTGCTCCTTGGACTCGGATTGCGTAGTGTGGCACATAGCACCAATGTCAATACTGTGCACTATTGGAAAAGTTGTGGGGCCCATCATGATGTATGTGTTTTATCCACGACAAGCAGATTCCTACTACCACATGGATCTACTTTGAGTGATTAGCTCTCCCATTTTGTGCAGTTAAAATAAATGTTAAGCTACAATTTTATGTGTGCCACTAATTAGATTGGTAAGAGTTCTACAAACAGCTCTGCCTACCAGACCTTACTCTCCATCACTAATAGATTCATGTGTGCCACTAATTAGATGACAGGGCATTTGAGTACAAGTAAAACTTAAAATTAATTCTGAAAGTTTTTTTTTTTCCTTATATTTTCTTCCCTTCATTTCTCTGATTTGTGCTCTATGTTTCTGTCTGTTTTGTGTTATTCGAGAAGGAAAAACAGAAGCAGGAAGGACACTGAAGTGGCATATGCAGAAGGATAGAGAAGTTTACATTTTCTTCATTCTTCTTTTCACTTCTCTGATATTCCATTGTATTAAAGAAGTCTTGTACTAAGAAAGATTTGATTCACAGCTTAGAAAATCACAAAGCAACAATATTTTTGTGAATACAATTTCCTTATGTTTAAAGTAATCAAATACCTGATTGGTCAAAAGCTTCTCAATCACCATCTATCAGCATTACCTGCAAATTTCATATTTTTATGCAATTAGGTGGTCCTTTTTTTTTTTTTTTTTTTCTCTTTTTTCTTTTTTCTTTTTTCTTTTATATGCTGCAGGTTGCATTGTTGGACAAGGGGCTATGATATTGACATTTTCAAACTTTATATATTGACAAATTCAGTCTTTGCATAATCTATATAACACAATGAATTCACAATTAGCAGGGACTGAGCAACTCTCTGATTACCTCTTAAAATAGATGGATGTGCTTAATATAGAGTCAATGCCTATAAAGAAACAGAATGTAGTAAAAGAGTTGTTTGGTTCAATTGGCCTAGCCTATGATGGTGATGGCTTTTGTGTGTGTGTGTGTGTGTGTGTGTGTGTTTCTTTAATAAATTTCTAGTATGTGTTGTGGTATTTTTTTTCCTCCTTTATTTGATTATGTTGTTGGGATTTTAATGTTTTGCTTGATATGAGTTGCATTGAGTGTGTGTGTGTGTTTTTTTTTTTTTTTGAGAAATTGGCAGGCATCATTTGAATGTGAAACGTGTTTATCTAGTGTCAATTGTAGAGGAATCATTCTATCTTCTTCTTCTTCTTCTTCTTTTTTGTGTTAGTTTCGGTCTTTTATGATTACTTTGTCGACTCTATGAATGGTTTATTGCTTTCCATATTCTATCATTTCCACATGCTTCTCTCTTAGTAGTTAGTTACTTGGAGTTCCGCAACAATTTACTTTTTGTGGACAAGTATAGCAATAGGGAGTACTATGTTAAAATGCTCCAGGCCATGGTCAGATAATTTCTTATGTTATTTGTATTCTGTACTTCTCACAGTTATGCATGACTTGCGACTTATTCACATAGATCTGAAGCCTGAAAATATTCTTCTTGTTTCTGTAGAATATGTGAAGGTGCCTGATTCTAAGGTGTACTTAAAACATGCATATTTAGGTTTACAATTTCATATGAGATTTTTATTGAAGTTCAACCTAGTAAATTTGTTTTCCATTTTTTTATTTTTTTGTTGAAATATGTATCCTCTGACATGATCTCTCTCTTTTCTTTTTCTTTTTTTTTTCTGTGATTTGTTTATGTTATATGTATACAAACATGCTACAGGGATTTAATTGTGTTTATTTTATTTGTATCGTGTAGAAGGCTTCCTTCTGCAAATGTTCAGTCACCTGACATAAATGCACTGTAGTTCTAGAAATGAGAAGGTATTCCATCCATATGAGTTTTTAGACCATTTCCACCTTTTTGTCTAGAGAATTCCACACTTCGATGCTCAAACTACATTTTTCTATTGTTCTTCTTTTAACACATTTGTGACTACCATTTTCAGAAAGCCTGCATTTGGTAGTTTTCTATGTTGAAGTTGGGCTAAAAGGCTTTCTTCACATCATAATTTGTTGCAACTTGTTGACGGATGTGTGAAGTCGTGCAGGATGTTGCAAACTATTTCCCAATGGCAATAATTAGTGGAAGATGACGTGATAAGGTATTGGAGCAATTAGCTACTTTGCATGGAAAATGATCCAATTTTGGACCTGTTTATCTAAGTTATCGTGCATTGCATTTCCATACACTCGGCATGCATGTACTGTTCTTCTACTAGGCATTGTCACAGATGGCACATGGCCCACATATGCTAGTCAGTGCATCGTAGCTGCCGAGTGGACTTTGGGATTACAAATGTTCTGAAGACGGGTATTGATGCTGCCAAGTTCCTTGCATATTAAGATAAGTTTACCAAATTCATTCTATAAACCAAAGCTTAAACACTCTGCAACTGAATGTTCAAACTCAGAGTTATTGGATGGTTGTAATGAATTCTCTATATCTTAGATCCCCATTCGCATTGAGTTTGTGTTAGCATTATCATCTATTTTGAAGTCTTCGGGCTACTTTGACCCCTTTCCATCTTAGTCACATTCTTGTTTTTTTTTTTTTTTTTTTTGGCTGATGTATATATGGGGGCTAATCCCTTCGCACTCAGTCTCTCATACAAACTCTGCTATTTGTAGTTGCCATATGGTGGTATCAATGGTTGTAGGACAAACTGTACAACTGCCCCATTGTTCGAGGCATTTGGAGGAGTGCCCTTTCAGTCAAGTCCATATGAGTCCATCCAAAAAAAATAAAAATAGGGGCATACATTGGGTACATCGCTGGTATCAGTCAAATACATCCAATACAACATGGAGGTTGGAATTTGATTTTTTTTTTCAAAATCTCTCTTCTTTTTATATTTTATAATAGGTGGACTATGTGTATGTAAAACAAATGAATGGTCAATAGAACTAGACCAACAACCCATGGTGCAGGTGAACAAGTTCCCTTTCTTTTTTTCTTTTTCTTTTTTAAATAAATAATGCTTACACTATTCCCTTTTTACTTTTAAGATTGGCTGGTTTTCAAGTGGCTATAGATTGTTGTTTTACCCTGCGATCTAATCTAGTATTTGAGTACTCTTTTGAATTTTTGAGCTATTGCTCAAAATGTCAAAGTACTTTTGACTAGGTTCTTTAGGTTTAGAGAAACCCAAGCTAGCTTGTTGTAAGTATTGACTGACTCGATTTGAATTGACTTGATCAAGTGAATTTGTTCATTACAAGTCAATCAAACTTAAACCCTTTTTATTTGCAGGATTATTCTTCCTATGTGTTAGAACTGCATATTGTCATGTCCAAGCCTTTATTATTGTATGGCATCTCAATTCATGGGAGATGCATTGGCCTTCTCTGATCCAATTATATAACTAATAGGACTTGTTGACTTGAGTTATGGTACTTTCCCTTCATTAATAGTCACATGTTTATCAAATCTGTTTTCTTTTGACTGTGGCATGATCCAACTGATTCGCATAAGTTAGCTCTGCTTCACAAACTATGTTTTACAATGGTAACTTAATACAATGTTCTCATGGTTATATCTCAAGAAAAGCTCATTTCTTGGAAATGCTAACCTTTTTCTATTGGTTTTCATTACTTTCAGCATCTCCACCAGGCATCAAGGTAGCATTTGCATTAGAGTGTTGTGGAACAAAACATGCCTTGTCAGATAACCTAATCTCTTATGTATTTGCATTACTTGCCAGATAACCTAATCTCTTATGCATCTGCATTATAGTGCTGTGGAACAAAACATGCCTTGGGTAAATAACTTGGCATTTCACAGTGATTGATCATTTCTAAATTGTTTGGAATCTTATATGATTTGTGATATTTGAGATATTTTGATAAACATGATGCATAGGTGCAGTATATGCCTTTTGTTAATGGTTGGAGCAATCAATAGTTGTGAAGCTAGTTCCATTACATTAACTTGAATTCTTTGCTTGCTTTACTCCTATTTTCAGGAAATGGTGAAGGGTAGTTCCATTACATCCACCAGCCAGCTTGTTGAAGCTAGTTCCATTACATCCACCAGCCAGATTGTTGAAGAAATGAATGGCAGAAATGAATGGCTATTTAAATCAAATTTATTTTTCTTTAAGAACTATTATTGCTCCTTATGTTCATTTTTTGTTTTCTCGTGACACTTCTTTGTAGGTTCATTAACATAATTTTTGCTCAAATTATAGAAACCATACCAATGATAATTTTTGTTTCTTTTTTCATCCTGTAAATTATAGAAACCATACTAATGATGATTTCCAACTTCATGCATATGCCGCTTTTGGGATTTGAAAGTTTAATAACTGGGGAACTCATTGTGGAGCCCCACATCATCAATATTCTTTTGTTTCCTATGGTGTGGCCTACCTAGTTTTTGGAATATTGCACTTTTTAGGTAGTTCTTTCATCTTAACAAGGAACATTAGAAGAATGGTTTTAATGTAATCTGCAGGTTTGTGGGAGATACGTGTGCATTGACAACTAATATTTTAATGGGGTGGATCTTATGAAAGTTCCGCCCAAGGGGCTCTCAGTTTGTTAGCCTGGTTCTTTTTGGATTATGGGAGATGTGTGCATTGCCAACTAATATTTTAATTTAATTTGTAGGTTTATGGCTAATGATGGGAAGATGAAGCTGAAGGCAATGCTTCTAACCCACTCCTCTTCAAAAATACATTCTAGAAAACTTCAGAACTTTGGTCTGATTTCTATTCTTGATTATACCTGCAATGCCATTCCAAATTAGCCTGGAAAGTAAGTCCAATTATACCTGCAATGCCATTCCAAATATCTTTTTACAATGTACATGATGCATTTCTCATAAGAATCAGAGTATTCCATTCTGGATTTTGAACATTCCTCAGTAGAAATTTTCAGCATCTCTACCTTTTGCTAGTTCTATATGCATTACAAGTTTCAGTTAAGATGATTGCTAGAGTTTCCTTGTTGAACTACCATAGGTGGTGTTCTTATGTTGTTATAAATTTCATCGGAGATGCATTTTCGCACATAGCAAGTGAACAAGTTTGCCTCACTTGGTCTAAAACAAGCTCCCCTTGGGTCAGGAGTGCATCGAGCATATCCAAAAACCAGGTGAGTCAACTAACAACAGTCCCCCATATGTATGTTCAATTTTCACAATTTTTTTCACTGTTTTGATAGTTGATTGTTGTTCTTTCAATCTATTCACATGTTTTTGTTCTTATTTTTTTACTTGTTGCTTGTTATTTAGGTACATAAAAGTCCATCACATTGTGGAGCTAATGCGGACACAAGCGCATTCAAGGTGTACCAACGAAGAAAGCGCCAACCACAAGTGTCGTCCTTGTGGATAGACGATTATTGAGGAGCTGAAGACCTTTTATATGTGATTGGACATATAGAAGACCCCACTCAGGGAAGACACATGTGAAAGAAGATTGGAGATAGAAGACCGAGCGCCCAAACTTTCCCGTACTTATGTTATTTGCGTGTTTTTGACTTAGTTAGGGGTCTTTTAGTAATTTTATGTCTTTATTTACTTATTCTAGGGGTATTTTAGTAATTTTATGTCTTTATTTGCTTATTTAAGTGGGCTAAAGCCCTAAACTCGAATTTTAACTATTGATTAATGAAAAGCAAACCCTTTGGTTGCCTCCTTCTTTTCTTCTCTCTAATGGTGCTTTTTTTCTCCCCTTGATCTTCTTCTTCTAATTTCTTCTTGTGCCACTCCAACTTCTTCAAGGTAATAATTTTCTTCCTTCTATTTTCCAGTTTTGGCTAATCTTTCTTCGATCAAAATCTTGAGAACCGATCTAAACCCTAAATCTCCAAATTCTCAAATCCCTAATCCGAGAAACTTCTTGGTTCTTCGGACTAATGATCTTCATTGATCGATTGGGTGTGACCATGCAAGATCGGGAGGTCTCATCCCTCGCCGGATCCAACCTAAGTAGTAATTGAATTCCATAATCCATGGTTGTAGTGATGGCCCGCTCCATTGCATGTTTCCTTTATGATTTTCTCAGTTATGATGATTACTGTTAGAATTTTAGATCATTTATTCCTTTTATTTCCGCTGTTTAATTATATCCATGAGCATGCATCATAATTAGGGTTGTCCTGCGTCAAATTTGGTATCAGAGCCAAGGCTTGCATGGTTTTTGTCTAGATCGAGTTATCAAATTAGGGTTTCGATTTTTAGGTTTAACTTAGGAAAGTTCCAGGTTTAGAAAGTTTTCAATTTTAGAAACTTTCCAATTTTAGAAACTTCCTAATCTGGAAAATTTTCAGATTTGAGTTGTTTCCTGTTTCAACTTAATTGTGTCAGTTCATAGTAGTTTTGCATTCATCGCATTCATCTTGAAAGTCATAACACCTAGTAGTCTAGTTAGGTAGAGTTTGGTTCAAGTCTTCATTGTATGCCCACGAGAAGAGGTAGAGGTTTCAGACTTTAACCTACCATGAATAACGAGCAGTTATCTGAGCAACTTGCTCAATTGATACAAAAGATAACCACCCTAGAAGCGGGTCAAAGGCGTGAGTTTGCCCGCCTTGAGAACCAAATTACCACTACCATGACTAAGGTGGAGCAACTAGAGGCGTCCCAAAAGGAAAATCCCGTTGTAGGGGAAGATGCGCACTTCCAAGTGGAAGGAATTATTGAAGAACGTGCTGCCACACGTGGTAGTAGTGAGGATAGAGATCATGGTAACGGTCATGGTGTGGTGCGAGAGGCACGAGCCACATGTGGTCATCAAGACCGCTATGATCCAGATGAGCGTGCGATGAAGAGTGTGAGAGTTGAGGCCCCGAGTTTTGATGGGCGATTGGATCCCAAGGCGTTCCTTAACTGGGTTGCTGACATGGACCACTACTTTGAGTGGTATGACATGTCAAAAAACCGTCAAATGCGGTTTGCTAAGATGAAGCTTGTGGGTCAAGCCAAGCTCTTCTGGACCAACACCGAGCGTAGGATAGAGAGAGTTGGTAGAGCCCCTATCACACATTGGTATGAGATGAAAGAGAAGTTGAAGGAGAAGTACTTCCTCCCTCATACCGTAAGAAGCTCCTTGACCAATGGCAATCCTTACGCCAAGGGTCAATGCCTGTCGCTGACTACATCGCTAAATTTGAAGAATATGTGATGCGATGTGATATCCGAGAAGATCCTCTAGTAATGCTCTCGTGTTTCAAGACGGGCCTTTGTGCGGATCTTCAGCACGAGCTTATTACTCGGCCCTTAACGGACTTAGATGAAGCATATCAAGTCGTGCAGGAGTTAGAGCAATATCTGAAGGCTCCTGTCGTTCGTCGTTTTGAGTCACGAGACTCCAGTGCTAGATCTAGATCCCAAGGAACTAGACCTAATATTGGTAGTCAACCTAGGGCACAGGCGACCATTCCACCTAGGCCTAGGGAGGACAAGGGCAAAGGGGTTCTTGGTGCCGGTCCTAGTAACATGAACCAAGTGAGGTGCTATGAGTGTGACAACCTTGGCCACATGTCTAATCAGTGTCCTACGAAGAGCCGTGGGAGAGCCTTAGTTATAAGCAAGTCCCAAGAGGGTGGAGATGACTAGAGTGATTATGAAGTTGAAGAGTATCACCCTGAAGGAGGACTTACTGATGAAGAAGTGGATGGAGAAGCAACGCTTACAGTAGTCAGGCGCGTGTTAGCTCAGTCTAGAAGTAGTGCTGACTGGCGTCGAAGCACTATCTTCTACACTATTGCCAAGTGTGGTGAAAAGAATTGTAAGGTGATAGTGGACAGTGAAAGTTGTCAGAATGTGATTTCCACTAGCACCTTAGATCGCTTAAAACTGAAATCCACACCTCATCCAGACCCGTATAAAGTTTCTTGGGTTGACAAGACATCCCTACCTGTCACCCAACAATGTCTAGTCCCCATCGAGTTTGGGTCATACAAGGAGTCCCTGTGGTGTAATATTTTACCTATGGATGTGGGACATGTTATCCTAGGTAGACCGTGGCTATTCGATAATGATGTCACGATCTTTGGCCGTTCGAATGCGTGTACTTTTATGTATAATGGTAAAAAGATCAAACTTAATCCCATGCCACCTGAGAATACACTAGGGAAGAAGAAGGATGAGAAGGCAAGTGAGCCTAGAAAAATGGGGAAATCCAAACCTAAGTCTTTATATATAATTAGCGCAAGAGAGTTTGAAAAAGAGGCTAATGAGGATTCTATGGTGTATGCCCTTGTGGCTAGAGAAATTACACCCGAGGTTCCATAAGAGTTGCCCTGTGAGGTGACTTCGGTCTTGAAGGAATACAGTGATATATTTCCTGAAGACTTACCGAATGAGTTACCACCTATGAGGGACATACAGCATGCCATTGATCTTGTCCCAGGGTCTACTCTACCGAACCTTCCTCGCTACAGGATGAACCCTGCAACGCATGCAGAGTTGAAGAAGCAAGTTGATGAGCTTCTGCAAAAGGGTTTCATCCAAGAGAGTATGAGCCCATGTACCGTGCCTGTATTATTGACGCCAAAGAAAGACGGCACATGGCGCATGTGTGTGGACAGCCATGCCATAAACAAAATTACTGTCAAGTATAGGTTCCCTATACCTAGACTTGATGATATGCTTGACATGTTGGCCAGGTCCACTATATTCTCTAAGATAGACCTCAAGAGTGGATATCACCAAATCCGTATACGCCCAGGAGATGAGTGGAAGACGGCGTTTAAGACGAAAGATGGGTTGTATGAGTGGTTGGTCATGCCCTTCGGCTTGACTAACGCACCCAGTACTTTCATGCGGGTGATGACACAAGCTTTGAGGCCGTTCATGAAAAAATTTCTAGTGGTGTACTTTGACGATATCCTTATTTATAGTACCACTAAGGAATTACACCTTGAACATTTAAAGAAGGTCTGTAGTGTCCTTAGGAAGGAAAAGTTGTATGTTAATCTTAAGAAATGTGCATTAATGTCTAGTCAAGTTGTGTTCTTAGGATTTATAGTGTCATCTGAAGGGATGTGTGCAGACCCTGAAAAAGTCAGGCCATAGTTGAGTGGCCAGAACCAAGGAACATTCATGAAGTGCGAAGTTTTCATGGCCTAGCAACTTTTTATCGTCGGTTCATTAGGGGTTTTAGCACGATCATGGCTCCCATTATCGAGTGCATGAAAAAGGGAGAGTTCGTGTGGTCTAAAGCCGCCGTCAAGGCTTTTAAAGAAATTAAGGGCAAGATGGTGGAAGCTCCTGTCATGCGTCTACCTGACTTTTCTAAAGTCTTTGTAGTAGCGTGTGATGCGTCTGGTGTCGGTATAGGTGGAGTGTTGAGTCAAGAAGGACACCCAGTGGCCTATTTCAGTGAGAAATTGAATGAGGCAAAACAAAAATACTCCACTTACGATAAAGAATTTTATGCGGTAGTGCAATCCCTGAGACATTGGCGACACTACCTCCTACCGTAAGAATTTGTTTTGTTTTCTGACCATGAGGCTTTGAGATATTTGCATTCTCAGAAGAAACTCAACCCAAGGCATGCCAAGTGGGTAGCATTTCTTCATGAATATTCGTTTGTTTTGAAACACAAGGTCGGGGTTGAAAACAAACCAGCGGATGCCCTTAGTAGGAGAGTGGCGTTGCTCAACTCCTTGAGTGTAGAGGTAGTCGGATTTGAGCAACTGAAAGATGAATACCCCATATGTCCTGATTTTGGGGGTACTTACGCGTCGCTCTCTAGTGACCAGCATATTATGGGTGAATATGTTCTTAAAGATGGCTTTCTTTTCAAGGGAGACAGACTTTGTATTCCCCGTATGTCCCTTCGTGAATTTCTCATCTGGGAGCTTCATTCAGGAGGGATAGCTGGCCATTTTGGTCGTGATAAGACCATTGCCCTCGTGGAAGATCGTTTCTATTGGCCAAGCCTCAAGCGAGACGTAGCCAAAGTTTTAGGGCAGTGTCGAACATGTCAGATGGCAAAGCAAAGAAAGCAAAATACTGGGCTGTACACGCCATTGCCAATGCCACATGCTCCGTGGCAGGACATTAGTATGGACTTCGTGCTCGGGCTTCCCAAGACTATAAAAAAGCACGATTCTGTTTTTATCGTTATGGACCGTTTTTCTAAAATGGCGCATTTCCTCCCATGTTCGAAGATGTCAGATGCGTCTCATGTTGTTCGTCTCTTTTTTGATGGTGTGGTGCGTCTCCATGGGTTACCTAAAACCATAGTGTCTGATCGTGATGTTCGATTTACTAGCTATTTTTGGAAGACACTATGGCACATTATGGGAACTCGTTTGCAATTTTCTACTGCTTACCACCCACAAACAGATGGTCAAACTGAAGTGGTAAACTGTAGCCTTGGAAATCTTCTACGTTGTCTAGTGGGTGAACATGTTAAGACTTGGGACCTAATTTTACCAACTGCTGAACTTGCTTATAATGGGTCAGTTAATAGATCTACAGGGTTGAGTCCTTTTGAAATTGTAAGTGGTTATAAACCTAGAATGCCCATAGATCTCTTACCTATGTCTGTTACCCAAAGGTCTTCTGAGTCAGCCGATGCATTCGCACACCATATTCATGATTTGCATACACATATTAGACAGTGGTTAAATAAGAGCAATGATGATTATAAAGTTTCAACTGATTCTCATCGTAGAGTGCAAGAATTTCAAGAAGGAGACTATGTAATGGTGCGAATAAGGCCAGAGCGATACTCTCAAGGATCTGCAAAGAAATTACAAGCGCGTAGTGCTGGACCATTCAAGATATTACAAAAGGTTGTGTCCAACGCGTATCGGGTTGACCTTCCACCTGAGATGAGCATTAATCCAACTTTTAATGTGGAAGATTTAGTCCGTGCCCATACTCTCATTGTTGATACATCGTCCCTTTCATGGCCTTTTTCTGAGTTTGTTACCCAACCCCTTCCACCCCCTCCTCCACCCATTACCCATAAGAAGCAATTGAAGAAATCTTGGATGACGAGATAGTATCCATGAGAGATGGGGGTTTCCAAAGGTATCTTGTCAAGTGGAAGAACAAACCATCGTCTGAATCTACGTGGCTGTCGGGCGACGCATTGCAGGGTATTAATCCAGATCTACTCGAGCGCTATAAAAGTTTCAACTCGTCGGAGTCGAGTTTTTCTCTCCCGAGGGGAATTGATGCGGACACAAGCGCATTCAAGGTGTACCAATGAAGAAAGCGCCAACCACAAGTATCGTCCTTGTGGATAGGCGATTATTGAGGAGCTGAAGACCTTTCACATGTGATTGGACATATAGAAGACCCCACTCAGGGAAGACACATGTGAAAGAAGATTGGAGAAAGAAGACCAAGCACCCAAACTTTCCCATACTTATGTTATTTGGTATTTTTGACTTAGTTGGGGGTCTTTTAGTAAATTTATGTTTTTATTTACTTATTCTAGGGGTACTTTAATAATTTTATGTCTTTATTTGCTTATTTAAGTGGGTTAAAGCCCTAAACTCGAATTTTAACTATTGATTAATGAAAAGCAAACCCTTTGGTTGCTTCCTTCCTCTCTTCTCTCTAATGGTGCTTCTTCTCTCCCCTTGATCTTCTTCTTCTAATTTCTTCTTGTGCCACTCCAACTTCTTCAAGGTAATAATTTTCTTCCTTCTATTTTCCAGTTTTGGCTAATCTTTCTTCGATCAAAATCTTGAGAACCGATCTAAACCCTAAATCCTCAAATTCTCAATTCCCTAATTCGAGAAACTTCTTGGTTCTTCGGACTAGTGATCTTCATTGATCGATTGGGTATGACCATGCAAGATCGGGAGGTCTCATCCCTCACCGGATCCAACCTAAGTAGTAATTGAATTCCATAATCCATGGTTGTAGTGATGGCCCGCTCCATTGCATGTTTCCTTTATGATTTTCTCAGTTATAATGATTACTGTTAGAATTTTAGATCATTTATTCCTTTTATTTCCGCTGTTTAATTATCTCCATGAGCATACATCATAATTAGGGCTGTCCTGCGTCAGGAGCTCTTCACCTGCTTGACAGACTTTTATTTGAATTGTCTTTTTATTTTGAAGTCTTCCATTGTAGATTTTAGTTTTTACTGTCAGGTTTGCAAGTCAGATAAATAATGTTTCAAATTACATCATGGTTGTTTTTACTATCTTTTGATTCTTAAATGAATATGGCTTAAATATATTTTATTTTATTCTATACAGCAGGTTTTTTTTTTTTTTTTTTTTTTTTTTTTTTTTTTTTTTTTTTTTTAAATCGTTCTGAAATGAGAAAAAATACCGTTCTCAAATATGATCGTTGGCACCAGAACGGTTTAAAACCATTCCTAAAATTCCGTTTCTAAATATTGAAACGGTACCCAAAATGGTTCTGAATCGTTCCTAATTTTCGGCGACGCCTCATTTAGGTATGGTATTAAACTGTTCCTGAAGCATTTAGGAATGGTTTAAAATTGTTCCTAAATGACAATTTTGGTGGTGTGGCCTCTTGCCAATACATATAGAACAAATCATAACTGTTTCCGAGGAAAATTTTGTGCCATCAAAGCAGAACTGTTTTGATTTTGGCATATCATTGCCTCTTTATGGAACTTCATATTAAAATTCTATGGGATTTTGATTGCTTGCATGTTTTATGTATCAATTTGGATAAAGGGGCTGACTTATTGATTGTGTTTTCATCTAGTCATACAAGGCCAGGTTCTCTCAGAACTTGTGTCTACAAAGGTGCAAGAAAAATCAATGATTAGCCTCTCTGACTGGTATAATTTTTATCTTTGTGATTTATATCAAGTTGCATTAATTTTTATCTTTGTGATTTATATCAAGTTGCATTCACAAATGAGAAATGGAGAATGCTGAACTGTTTTTTATTCAATGATTCTCAATCCACTGAACTAGAAAACCAATGGAAAATAGTGAGGATCATACCTCCAAGATGGGTCTCCATTTGTGGTTAGAACCTCAAAAATCCCATTATCAATTGTCAAGATACTGACATCGAATGTCCCACCACCAAGGTCGAACACAAGGATGTTTTTCTCCCCACCTTTCTTCTCCAAACCATAGGCAATGGCTGCGGCTGTTGGTTCATTGATTATCTTGGCTACATTCATTCTAGCAATAACACCAGCATCCTTGGTAGCCTGTCTTTGAGCATTGTTAAAATATGATGGAGAGCACATAAGGAAAATCAAATGGGAAGGAACCCACCATGAATGCGAGCTGGCCTCCTGATCCAGCTGACATTCTCTAACAAGCAATCACCTATGAACCTTCTCTAGCTTGATAGATTCACTTTTCTCTTTTTTCTTTTTTCATTTCTTCTACAATTATAGACTTCAATCCCCATTTATTTCTTCTACAAATCCGAGCAATGTTAGCACATTTAGCCAACACACAGTCTAATAATAAGGAAATGGAAAAAGAATTACTTAGCAGTACACGACATGATAGACATGTCAGGGAAACCTGCTGCATCCAAAGCTACTCAAATTGTTGCAACACATATCAGTGGGACTGACAACATCTGCAGCTGCTCAAGCCTATTTGAAGCCAAGACATAAAAATAGATGAGGAGAAAATCAATGTAAAATCATGTCATAAGAACTGTCTTCATAGCTTCTGTTATTACCTGTGCAAAAGCCTGTTTATAAGCAACGTGATATAAAAGCCCAAACTGTATTTTAATTAACTAAAATGACACTAAACTGAATCATGGAAAGAAAAGCTTTTGACAGTGATACTTATATTCCTTTGGATGGAGAAACATTCGATGATTTAAGTCACTGGAAAAAGGTTGAACACATTATATTCCGTTCTAAAAATTTACAATTTAGCTAAAGAAGAAAAGATTGCTCTATAATACATACATCAATACCTTGCTAGGATCAGAACCTTCACTAATAACCTCCCCCTGCTCCTTATATAACTGAAGAACTTCCACATCTCCATCATCCTATAGTATCTTTGAAGCAAATATCATTCAACAAGTAAGTCTTCAAGAAAGGGGACAGTTTGGACAGGGATAATTAAGAGAAGTACACAAGTCTCATAGTTTACCACATGTTTCTTCTTTCCTGGGTTTTAGGGTTGCACAACACCTTCATAAAACCTACAGGTAAGAATGGTAGAGTTTACAAATTCAATTGTCTTCACTGGTTCAAGATTAGTGATAAAAAAAATACCTATAAGACATTCACACAATGGTCCGCATCATCAATTGAATTATTTTTATACTAAAATAAGCAATGATACTAATTTTATGAAATCAATAGAAAACAGAACATAAGTATTGGCCAGCTTGAAATACATTTTTGTCTAGACATGTTTCTTCTTTGTTATCCAATTCTAATTGGATCTAATATTCGGTTGTCATTAGAGCAATGGATCTGAAGATCGAACCATTGTGCTTGCATACCTGAATCCTGTGCACTTATACCTTATGCACATGAAGTAGTTGGTAATTACCAGCTACAAACCTATTTCTATTTTGGCATGTTGTCAATTCAATTGCTGGTCATTGCATCTGAATTTGTGTCAGAGCAACCTAAATAACCAAATAAACGATGAGAAGCGGCCAAGGAAACTTTTCTCCTATTAACCTAAAATTCAAAAAGCAAAGTTACTTATTCATTACTTCAGCATAAAGTTCCTATGGCAATCATATATCTAGAAAATAAAAAGATAAAACATTGCACTCTTTCACCAATGTAATCCTGCAAACAAACCAGGTCTCTTTTCTAAAGATACTATGCTATTGCAATAGGCAAGCATATAAACATATCAATTACACATGGCATTGAATAAAATACCACATGAATAATTTATAACCTGCCACATAAGAGTCTAATCAATAGAAATTAAATGTTACATGCAAACATAGAGGGCAATTGGTTCAATCTGGTTTTAAAGATTTCGTAAAAGAAATCCAAAGTGCTTTCAAGAGCTTTCCTGATCTTCAAGTTTTTCTTCATCAAGATTTATAGTCTGTAACCCAAGAATAAGACTTACTATTAGTTACATCATAAATCAGGAGCTCCCATTATATTCTTACCGGCAAGTATTTTTCTATTATGAAAAGGTAAATAGATTTTGCAAGGAATTCTAAAAGTGAGAGAATGATGAAACAAAACCTTAATGTAACAGACAATCTAGATTGGAACTAGCAAGGGAAAAAAATCATCATGCTTAATCTGCATGAAATGTGATATCAAAAACCACCATAAGAGCCCTATAGATAATATGCAGGGTAAGGTTCCACAAATCTATTTAAGAGTCAGTTCGCAACATGAAAGTGCAAACTGGATGCAATTCATTTTTTAAATCAGATCATAGGATCCAATCACTACTAGGAACAAACTTACGACTTGTATTGGTATACCCAAAATTGCCAGCTACCAGAATTGTGTTCATGAACTACATCAAGCTGGAGCTACCTAGAAACAACAGTCGACTGGCAAATAGCCTGAAGCTCAAGCATAGGGGCCATTGCCTTCAGGTAACAGGGAGAGGAAAAACCCTAGCTTCTGGGCCATTCTCATATTTGAAGGCGTACAGATATATGCATATCAATTTGCGAAAAAAAAACGTATAAATGCTCTGCCTAGATAGCACAATTTTGTAGCAACATAATTAACTGGAAGAGAATAAAAGGGATGATACCTATAGGACTCTAAAATAAACCAACTTTGGCAAAAAGAAATATACAACAAAATTTCTTACCACAAGAAAAAAATGGGTTTACATAAATAACAAATTAACAGTACATTTCACCAAAATCAATAAGCTTTTAAGGTTGATTTTTTTAAATATAAATCCATCATGATAATCTTTGGGAAAAAATCTATATATATATATAAAAAAAGAATCTCCAAAAATTTCAACCTGGGACAATTAACCTACAAAAAATTATAATAAATCAGACAACTGAAACATTCAAATGTTCTAATATCATACACCATAACCTTGTTGATTTTGAGTGGCATGCATGCAGGCTTCCAAGGAGAGCTTCTGGCAGTCCATCAGACACGATTTGAACTGCTCCCAATGGTTCTAATATCAATTCAATAGCAAAAACTGTAAAAGTCCTATAATAAACAACCTAAAATATCATACACCATAACCTAAAAGTTCCAACAAAATAATCCTTAATTCAAATAGATCCTTAACCATCATTCTCTAAGATTTTTCCAACACAAGGAACCCACTAGCCACTATAAATCAAGAAATAACATAAAACAGGAACTTACCAAATTACAACACTGTCTGACAATATAATGACTTTGAAAGTCAAATCAAAAGAAGACTTTTTAATGCAACACTATTGGCCAAGTAAGACAATTGATCCTACAACTTGGTCCACCAATTGGCTCATTTTTTGGGACATCACCTAAATTGATTTGTCAAAATGGATAGATTGGGTGGATAAAATACATACACCTGGAATAGTCAAATATATGGGAAACATCATGGCATGATGATTAATAGAGATTAATTAGAGTGCTATTAATTAATTGTGATCTACTGCTGCACGTGTTTAAGGAGAACAAAAAGTGTAAACCATTTATTCCTCAATTGCCGATGTATCTCCAATCTCCAACATTTGGTGGTGGTTTAACATATATGACATCATTTGCTACAAAAAAAAAAAAAAAAAAAAACAATGAAGTGTTGGACCTGTCATGAGCCGATATAAAGACCATGACAGCCATTGTATTAGTCAAGCTATCGTATATTTGATATATTTAAATAAAAAAGGCATCACTGTCTTGATGTTCTTTAGGAAAAAAAAGAAACCGGCCAACTTTTCAAAACCTTAATAGTGCATAAGTTCATAGACATCCAATAGAATCATCAAACAAAAAATCATGACAGCAACAATAGTGATTTGGGAAGAAGAAATTGAACGTCTTAGTGAGATACAAACACGAATTTCATCATCATAGCCTTGTCCATTCTTATATGGAAGTATCTTTACTATTACAAAATGCAAAGTAGAGATGAAAAGAGAATTCTTATCAATTGCCTCACCAGAATATTGGAGTGCCTTTGTTGTGCAAGCCATTGGAAATCCCATTGATTCAAGCTCACCAATCTTATCAACTTTCGAAATAGCCATCTCTAAAATTAAAAAGAAGAGATGCCAAAGGACTAGAGCTCTATCTCAATTCATTCAAATTCAAAAACTTCAAACAAAGTACTAAGGTTGCATTTGGAGATGTGCAATGAGGTGGAATCACACCAAGATGACTGACTCGGAAATGTTTTAGACAGACATCTTTTCCTCAAGGTGGCTAGAGTTGGACTATCATTATCACTTCTAGACACAGAGTCAATTAGATACGGTGAGCTTGTAGCATCATGCATCTACATATTTTTCTTTTTTCTTTTTTCTTTTTTGGAATTTCTTATACACAAATTATATAGAATAACTGAATAAAATGATACTTATTCCATACACAAACTATGGAATTACTTCTACCCAAACAAGATTTCTCCGGGGCATTTCATCAAATATTTAACAAGCATCATCCAAACAACCAAACTTGACAAGCCCATTTCATCAAATATCTAACGAGCATCATGTAATAGTACATGCCTTTCTTAAAACAACTTAATCTAAATCCTTCATTCTTGGTGACACAAACCATATTACATAAGGCCATAAACAAAAATTAATGCCTTCCGAAAAATCAAAGCCAATAGTAAAAAAACAACATTTGATGTAATAAAAAATCAAAGGAATTGTGACTTGCAAGATGAATAAACCAGATCTATGAAGACCATACCTGTACAAATGCTGGCTTGAATAAAAACATAGAGCATGAATTTTTTTAATGAGGCTGGCATTTTAATCCAAAATTAGAATAGATTTCCACTCCATTAACATCGATTTCAAGAATCATGTGCTCAAATCAAAACCCTAACCCTTATCTCAACCTTGTTTGTCAATGCACTCAATGGATTCAAACCCCCTGTATGCGGAGATGGGTTACCGAGTTGCCGCAGTTGAGTGTAGCTAGCAGTCTGATCGAGAGGAAAAGAGATCTACGGGAAGAGAGAGAGAGAGAGAGAGAGAGAGAGAGAGAGAGAGAGAGAGAGAGACCTTTTAGGGTTGTGAACTTGTTGCTGCCCGTGAGAATGGCAGCGAGATTGAGAGAGGGAGAGGGAGAGGGAGAGGGAGAGGAAGAGAGAGGGCGGGGGAGTGAGAGAGGGAGAGGAAGAGAGAGAGAGGGCGGGGGAGTGAGAGAGGGAGAGGGCAAGGGCGAGTGAGAGAGGGAGAACGAGAGGGAGATAGAAAGTAAGGGCGGGAGCAGGGGATTTTCGGAGTCTTTTACCCCAAAAAGACCCGTCAATGCGTGGACGGTCCTATCATGGGCTCGTGGGACCCATCGTGATGTATGCGTCTTATCTAATCCATCCATTCATTTTAACTTCAAATAATAAGTCATCTTTAAAAAAAATGAGGAATATTGAACGCCCAAGTGGACCACACCAAATATAAACTATAGGAACTTGATATCCATTGTTTCCTATGGTGTGGTCCACTTGAGCCTTCGATCTACCTCATGTTTTGGGCTTATGTACTAACATTATCTTAAAAAATGGATGGACGGATTAGATAAAACACATGCATTTTGGTGGGCCCCATGGGGGGTCTTAGGGGACCTTCCAGCTCTATATGTGAAAAAATATGCAGTAATATTGTTACGGTTTATATCTGTAGCAAAATTCTTCAATAGTCCATAGCCTTATCTATGGCTTTTTCACTGATTTAGCTACGGTTATGTGACCTTTAGCTACGGACTAAACCCATAGCTATTTAGCTACAGCTATAAACCATAGTTAAAATCCACCATAGTCCGTATCCTTTGCCCAATTTTTTGGTAGTGCTAGGATTGTGGGCAGGCCACTTGGGCCCAACCTTGATATAAGGGGGAATACATGATCATCATATAATATGCTTAGTATAGCTCCACGATCCATGCCCATATGTATCATATGTATGCTTGATATGAGGAGTGATTGATCATAGCACATGTCATTGGGTAGATTATTATGGTACTCCCTGATAGGGAGAGTTGCCCACATGAGCGCGCGATATGCGAATGATTACTGCATGACTGGATAGTGTGATTCATGGATTTCACATTGTGTAACATGATTACTATATGCCTTAGCGACATCAGGGTCGTAGCCTCCACAGGCGTATCGTGGTTGGCAGGATTGGACGTCGAAAATCTTGTTCTATATGAGGTATTATAGATGTCCCTGGGCGAAATTCTCTAAACCCTTATGGTACCAGGAGGTTGCTCCAACGTCTAGACCGAGTGGATGCATGAGCGCCGAGTGCCGAATACTAGAAAGCCGCATTTTCGACTATGTCGTGGTCGGTTAGAAGGAGGTGCGGCCTTACCAGCCTAAGAGGAGGGGGCAAAGCTAGGCTGAGTTTGACCAGCTTGAGGAATGGGTCCGCTAGCGATGAGCTAAGCCCGATATTGGTAGGCAAATAGTAAGGTCTCTTCCACTCACCTTGTTGTGCGTGATAGGGCGGTAATTTAGTTTGGAGTGTACTAGACCACGGTGATATTCCAGGGTTGAGCTATATTGATATGTGAACTCAGATGAAGATTGGTATGCTTGAGTTGCATCTTGCATTGCATAGCCTCGGTATGGCTGACATCGTTTATGCCTTGCATCGCATAGCCTTGGTACGACCAATAATGTTCATGGATTCATTATCATATTTCGCATTACTCTAATATTGCATAATTATATTACTATATTGCGCATACACTTTCACTACCCTCTAAGCTTTCCATAAGCTTATGTACGACCATTGCGTACATGTGACATTGGATTGTAACAACGCTGAGGCAGGAGCGCATAGCAGATCATCTTAGAGCTTTTGTCTATCATCATTGTATTTTTCTTTATCCGCATTGTACTTATAAGTTTTTTTTATCATGGTAGAAATGTGATGGAGTTTTTAGTTGTTGTTTGTGGGTTATGCCTTTGGTTATACTCATTACGAATCAAACTGATATCGAAAATCCTCTTTGTAGGATCCCAGGATCGAAACCTAGTAAATGGGTATCAGGAGCCGAGAATGGGGTATTATGGAGGCTATCGGCACCGGATTCGGTGATCGAGAATTTTGTGAGCTTGGTTTCTGAGTTTGGGGAGTGACAGAAGTTGGCATCAGAGCATAACTCGAGAATAACTGAGAGCAACGTCACATGTCTGCTATGAGTTTAGAATGATTAATTCTTAAGTTCGGATAGCTCAGCGATCTTCTGTTATAAACCTTTAATGTGAGTGCCTTTGAGAGTTTCCAAGGTTAATAGGTGAATTTTCTCTTTCGTGTATGACATGCCGCCCAGGAGAGTGACCCGAGCGACTCTCGCTCCCCCATTTGAGACTCTCGCTCCCCCATTTGAGACTCCCGCTCCACCACTTGAGGCTCCCACTCTACCACCTACGACTCCCACTCCTCCACCAGAGATCCCTGCTCCCCAACTTGAGGATGTCACTCCTCTACCAGAGACCTGTGCAGATCCAACTGTACCCGTGAGTGCCTCCCAGTTACAATAAATGTTGCAGGCTATGACGGCCGCCCTTCAGGGGCAGGGCAGGCATCTCGTTGTTTCACCAGCCCAGGCAGAGTAAGAGCGCGCGAGCTCCCTTCTTTGAAAGTTCCGGCAGCTCGATCCCCCGCATTTCCAGGGCGAGCCAGACCCAACAGTAGCTGAGAGATGGCACTCCGATGTAGAGAAGATTTTTTATACGATGGGATGTACGACCCAGTGGCTGGTCCGGTTAGCTGTAGTTCTTCTCCATGGAGAGGCTGAGCATTGGTGGGCATCAGTCACCTTAGTAGCAGGAGCCGATTTTAAGTGGACTTGAGAGGATTTTGTAGATCGGTTTGATTGACAGTATTTTCCTAATCATATCCGACGACAGTGAGCGTTGGAGTTCGAGGCCCTGGTGTTGGGAGATATGACGATGGCTTAGTACACGGCTCATTTTATAACGCTGTCTAGATTTACGCCGTACTTGGTAGATGATGAGGAGTGAAGGGCCTGCCGTTTCGAGGACGACTTGTGCCACGGTCTTTGAGGTCGTGTTATTGGGCATGAGCTCCTAACTTCTGAGGAGGTGGTACGGAAGGCCCAAAATTTTGAGGCCGAGTGGACCGGTTCTCAGAGTGATTGCGGTTAGAAGAGAGACCAGAAGAGGCAGGCTCTATCCGGTGACTCGTAGCAGTGTCGACTGCAGCAGAGGCGTATAGGTCGCCCAGCCTTCCGAGCGCCAGCACCACCTCCAACACTACCTCCAAGGCAGTTCACCGGCACTTGTTTTGGGTGCGGTGCGACGGGGCACAGTATTTGGGAGTGTCCCAGCCCCCAGCAGTAGCAGCAGTAATCGAGAGGTTCACAACAGCCTCCACCACAGTAGTAGAAGAGACCCCCACAGTAGCAGCGATAGTAGCCCCCACCACCGAGGCCCCCTCAGCATAGCATCAGACCAACCTCTGAAGCCACAGAAGTTTCGACTGCCTTAGTGACAGTAGAAGTAGCAACACGCTCAGAGGAGATAGACACCTCCCCAGCTAGTTCAGGCTAGGTTCTATGTGGTTCAGCAGGACCCGCAGTCATTCGAAGGGGTCGTCGAGGGTATACGTTTAGTCTCTGCATGCATTGCACATGTGTTGTTTGATTCTGGTGCATCGCATTCCTTTGTGGCCGAGAGTTTCTACCGATCGACTAGTTTGGTGTTGGAGTCTACTCGGAGGGCTTGTCAGTATCGACTCCCTTGGGGAAGACTATAGTGTTGGGCCGATCTTACTCGTCTTGCCCCATTCTGGTTGGGGATATCTTTTTGTCTGCTGATTTGTTTGCATTGCTGATGTCTGAGTTCGATGTGATCCTGGGCATGGATTAGCTTATCGAGTACCATGCCATATTAAACTGCTCCACGAGGACAGTCACGTTCTGTATACCTGGCTTGCCGCAGTTCCAGTTCATTGCTGAGCCCAGAGAAGAGTCGTTGTCTTGTATGATGTCGTGTGCCATAGAGGAGCCCATAGTAGTGAGCATCGACCAGTTGTCTGTGGTTTGCAATTTTCCCAATGTGTACTAGGAGATTATGGGATTACCGCTTTGCCGACACACCGAGTTTCAGATTGATCTTGTGCCCGGTACCACATCTATTTCGAAGGCCTCATATCATATGACATCATTAGAGTTGCGGGAACTGCAGAAGCAGTTGGACGAGTTGTGGGAATTAGGCTTTATCCTTTTGAGCAGTTCACCGTGGGGAGTGCTGGTACTTTTCGTGAAAAAGAAGGATGGCTCGTTGAGGCTCTGCGTAGATTACCGCGAGCTCAACAAATTCACAATCAAGAACAAGTATCTGTTCCCGAGGATTGGTGATTTATTTGATTAGCTATAGGATGCACAGTTCTTTTCGAGGATTGACCTACGTTCCAGTTATCATCAGATTCAGGTCTGAGAGGAGGACATCCCGAAGACGGCTTTCAGGACACATTATGGTCATTTTGAGTTCCAGGTCATGTCTTTTGGACTAACCAATGCACCCGTGGTATTCATGCAGTTGATGAACAAGATTTTTTGTCCATATCTCGATCAGTTTGTTGTGGTGTTCATCGATGACATCCTGATTTATTCGAGGACCCATGAGGAGCATGTTTAGCATCTGGAGGTTACCTTGCATGTCACGCCCTAAACCCGAAAATCGGACTCACAGGAATCCCGATCGCCGAATCCAGTGCTGACAGCCTCTGTAGTACCCATTCTTGGCTCCCAGTGCTTATATGCCAGGTTCTAATCCTGCGATCCTACAAGGAGAATTTTCCAACGTACATTTATCTCGTAAGAAGTATAACCACAAGATTACCCAAATCACAAAAAGCAACATCATCATCACATACCTACTAATATAAATTTTGAAAACAATGTTGAAAGGAAAATACATATGTCAAAATAAAATCAAAGCTCCAGAAGACAGCTGCATGCTCCAAGCTCAACGCCACTGCGACCAACGCCACCTGCACGCATTTATCATGCATAAGCTTATAGAAAGCTTAGAGGGTGGTGAAAGTGTATGTGTAAGATAAGTGCCAAGCACACAAATACAACATTGTAATCATACAATGTCGAAAATACTGGTGAGATCATGAATCATACGATATCAGAGTAAGCAGAAATACTGATAAGTCCATGAGTTATATAATATCAGAGTACGCAATACAAATCAACTATGCAAATGAGTAGTCATAAAGAGTCAAGTATCAGATACCGAGGATGCAATGCAATATGCGGTACGAATGACCATGCAGGAGTGTGAAGTCGGGATGATAGTATGTAGTATTGCAAGCTGTGGGGTCCATCATAAGAGACTTCTATCCAAACCAGTCCTATACCTAATTTGGATAGTTAGACTTAATGTGGTAAACTCCTGATCTCAGGTTAGTCGTGCGCCCCAACCGAAATCCTGGCCATTACGAAGGTACACGTAACAAATAGTTGCGCACCACCAGCCCGAGTGGATAGTGAATGAATGAATGAATGAGTATGTAACCCTGCTCCACAAATCAGTATTGTACATCTCTGGGATCATCACTGGGGTCTAGTACACTTTACATACAAGCACCGTCCACTGAACGCGCAACTATGCAAGTGGAAGAGACCTCACTATCCGCCTAGCCAGTAGTCAGCCAATATCTACTTGACACGTCAATAGCGGACTGAATCATGAGCTGGTCAAACTTAGCCTAGCCCTACCCTCGGGCGGGTAAGGCTACACCCCCTCCTAACTGACCACGACACAGTGGGAGACACTGCCTACTAGCATACGGCCCTCATGCGCTCATATATATCTACTCGGTGTTGACGTTGGGGCATCCTCTAGTACCTAGAAGGTTTAGAAATTTTCACCTAGGGCCATCTATGGCAGCCCGATGCTAATAACATATTTTTGGTGTCCCATCTGGCCATCCATGATATGCCTGTGGAGGCTACGACCCTGTGAACACTAGTGAGGTGGGCCCCACTAATGGGACGGCGTGGATCATACATCACAGTGGGGTCTACAATGCATGAGAAAGAGAGGGAGAGAGAGAGAGAGAGAGAGAGAGAGATTGGGTGGAGGGGCCCTGCCACTATGGGCCCCTCAAAACAAAGCATGCATCAAGATGGGTCCCACCATAAGTGGGCCCTCAAATCATCAAATCCAAACAAAATCACCCATCTTTGATCATGGACTTCTCCTTCCATCAACACATTCTAGAGCTCCAATGGATGAGATTCAATGGTTGAGATGAAGCTTGGATAATGGAGATGGGAGGTAGGAAGGTGGGCTACACTAAGCTCTCTCATAGAGGTTAGACGATTGCTTGCTTAAGAGAAATGAGATAGATAAGAGAGATGAGAGAGATGAGAGATATGAATGATGGGTGAGTGAGTGATGGGAGGACTTGTGTAAGAGAGTTGACTTTGGGGATGAGTAGTTGTACTTAGGGATGGGTGTGAGTGATGAGAGTGGTGTACTTGACTGATATGATTGATGGGATTAATGGGATAGATTCTCTTGGGATTAACAATGCGCAGCGTTTTCCTCGAACTGAATGCTGGCTCACATCTCCTGGCCCGAGTATTGCCTTAGCGCGTGAGACGCGACATTGGAACCATGGCGACGGCACGGTCGTAAGGATACAAGTCTGGAGTCGAGACGACTCTGATATACAGGACACAACTCAGGATAGCGTGCAAACGATGATAACAGATCAAGGGTCATCAAAATTCGATCGGGAGGTCTGCAGAAGCTTACGAAACAGTACGGGCTAGGATATAGGTCTCACATTACAGACCTTCCGCGCACACCACCTCTATGCGAAGCTGGAGAAGTGTGAGTTCTATAAGAGGAGGTGAGGTTCCTCGGTCACGTGGTGACGAGGGAGGGCGTCGCAGTAGACCCCTCAAAGATTGATGTAGTACGTCAGTGGGGCTAGCCCAAGAACACTTCCGAGATCTGCAGTTTTCTTGGTTTAGCAGGCTACTACCGGCATTTCATTGATGGCTTCTCCCGTATTGCAGCCCCGTTGACCAGGTTGACTCGGAAGGGCGCAGAGTTTGTTTGGAGTGACGTATGTGAGCAGGCATTCACAGAGCTGAAGGACCGTCTAATGTCCACACCTGTCCTCACTCTTCCCTCTAGGAGTGATGGATTTGTAGTTTTTACCGATGCCTCACATATTGGTTTGGGTGCTGTCCTGATGCAGCATGGGAAACCGGTGGCCTTCACATCTCGCCAGCTCATGGTATGTGCAGAACTACCCCACACATGATTTGGAGCTGGCAGCAATAATCTTCACACTGAAGGTGTGCAGGCACTATCTCTATGGGCTTAGGTTCAAGCTCTTCTTCGATTAGAAGAGCTTGAAGTACCTCTTCTCGTAGTTTGAGTTGAACATGAGGTAAAGGCACTGGATGGAGCTCCTGAAGGACTATGATTTCGATCTTTAGTACCACCCAGGTAAGGCAAACGTGGTGGCAAATGCCCTCAACCGTCAGTCACGAGGCTTAGTGGCGAATATGATGGTCTAGGAGTGGAGGATGCTCGAGGATATGGTAGAGTATGATTTTGAGTTCGGTCTGCAGTCTTCATCGTGCAATTATCGAACTTGTCGATTCAATCCCCTCTTGTCGCAAGGATGATCAAGGCTCAATAGGCTGATGAGTTGTTGCAGAGTTATAGGGCTGAGGTGGCATCTGAGAGTCAGTCAGTTTGGCAGATTGGTTCTGATGGTGGGCTTCGCTCCAGAGGTCGATTATTTATCCCAAATGTTCCTGAGTTGCGCAGAGACCTTATGACCGAGGTACATCGATCGCGGTTTTCTATCCATTCTGGCTCGACGAAGATGTACCATGACATGAGATGGTAGTATTTTTGGGCAAGGATGAAGGCCAGATCACCTGTTTTGTAGCCGAGTGTAACACATGCTAGCGTGTCAAGGCCGATTATCAGAGATCCCCTAGTCCATTGCAGTCATTGAGCGTCGCGACGTGGAAGTGGGAGCACGTATCGACAGATTTCATTATGAGTTTTCTCAGGACTCAACGTGGTCATGACGCCATTTGAGTTATTGTGGATCGTCTGACGAAGTCGACACATTTTCTTGCGATGCGTGTGATTTGGTCTATGGACCGACTTGCGAGGTTATTCATCGAGGAGATTGTGAGATTGCATGGCATTCCAATCTCGATCATTTCTGACCGAGACCCGAGATTCACGTCTTAGTTTTGAGGGAGCTTTTAGAGGGCGATGGAGACTAATTTGTACTCAGCACCATGTATCATATGTAGACCGATGGCCAGACAGGGAGGGTCAACCAGATCCTTGAGGATATGCTTTGGGCATGCGCGATTAATTTTGGGAGTAGCTGGGATGATCATCTGTGATTGGCTATGTTCGCATACAACAACAGCTATCAGGTGACCATTGACATGACTCCTTTTGAGGCATTATATAGCAGATAGTGCAGATCACCAAGTTGTTAAACCGAGGTTAGAGAGCGCCATCTCCTATGACTTGAGCTTGTGCAGCAGACGTCAGAGGCTATCGATATCATCAGGCAGAGGATGTGCACAGCTCAGAGCCGGTAGAAGAGTTTTGCTGATCGCTGGCATCGTCCCTTAGAGTTTGCTGTAAGAGAACATGTGTATCTCAAGATTTCACCCGTGAAGGGCGTAGTTCGATTTAAAGCGAAGGATAAGCTTGCCCTGAGATTTATATGACCTTTCGAGATCACTGGGCGTGTTGGCGTCGTGGCTTATCGGCTTGCCTTGCCATCTAAGTTGTCTGGCATCCACAACATTTTTCATGTCTCTATATTGAGGAAGTGTGGGTCAAACATCATTCATGTTATTGATTGACAGTCGTTAGGGAGGACGCTTCCTACATTGAGCAGCCAATTCGTATCCTTGATTGGAAGGAGCAGATCCTCCGGACCAAGGTCATTTCGTTGGTGAAGGTTCAATGGGATCACCATTCTGTTGAGGAAACTTCTTGGGAGCGCGAGGACGAGATTCGAGAGCGCTATCCCCATCTCTTTGATAATTGATTGTGTTGTATTTTGTATGTTGTCTCTAATTTTATATAATGATATTATGTTTCTTCTTCCTCATAAGTTATGTCTAGTTGTGAAATTTTTATTCGGAGGGGAGAGCTATAAGACCCATATCTTAGTCCGTACCATTCCTTAGTTCCCGCGATCCTCCCTGTCGAATTCTAATAACTCGCAACCTGTAACTGGCATTTGCGCGCGACCCTGAGTCACACGCTGTCAACTCGAGATGACTCAACCCAAGACTTGTACCCTAGCAACCACGCTGTCACCATGGTTCCGATGCCACGTCTCGTGCGCTGAGGTGATACCCATGCCAGGAGATGTGGGCCCGCGTTCAGTTCGAGGAAAATGCCGCGTGTTGCAAAACCCAAGAGAATCTCTACCCAAATGTTACATCAATCCCATCAAGGGTTAAGTACAAGTTAAGTGCACACATCACTCAACCCATCACTCAACACATCACTCAACCCATCACCACCCATACCTCTCTTACAAAGCAACCCCAAAAGTCAACAAATCTCTTACACAACCCATCTCTCATCTCTCTCATTTCTCCTAAGCAACCTAAAAAATTTACGTCCCAACCTCCATAAGAGATTTTGTGTGTGGCCTACTCCCTAACCATCTCACCTCCCATCTCAACCCTTCATTCTTCATCATCTTCCGTTGAGATCGAAGCCAAGGAGACTATCTTTCCAAGGAGCCAAGAAGAAGTGGACGGTGGGTGATCTTAGACCCACATTTTCATTTTTTAAAATTTTTTATGATTTAAGGGCCCACATATGGTGGGACCCACCTTGATTATACTTTGTATCAAAGAGGGGCCCATAGTGGCGAGGCCCCTCTATCACCGCCGATATCTCTCTCTCTCTCTCTCTCTCTCTCTCTCTCTCTCTCTCTTCGTGTGATGGCTTGTGGCCCACCTTGATGTATGATCTCATCCACGCCGTCCGTCCATTTGGATGTGGCCCGCTGTGATGTGGGCTTCATCTATGCCGTGCATCCCTTATAACAACGGTAGCTGCTGCTCTGATGTCAGTGGATGGTGGGGCCCACCTTACATCCTAACCATCCAACCGTTTGAGAACGGTGGACCCCACCATGATGTATACATACATCCAGCGTCCGTCTTGGTCTAGACGTCGGATGTTGGTTTATATATATATGTATGTATATCATATACATATGTATATCATGTGTGAGCAACACCACGTGGACCCACATGAGGCATGCATCCCACTCAAATCTTTGGTGGGCCACACCACGTGGACCTCACCAGGATGTATGTGTTTCATCTGCACCGTCCATCTGGACAGTGCCATGCATAGCCCCCCCCCCCCCCCCCCCCCCATGACATGTGTTTTATCCTGCCGTCCATCCGTTTTGATGGTGGAACCCATCTGCTGACTGACGTTAGCAAGTTTTATGGGTCCCACGTGATGTATATGTACATCTAAGCCGTCAGATGGTGGGACCCACTATTGGACTGACGTCAGCAAGTTTTGTGGGTCCCACGTGTGGTATGAGTTGGGACCAAACTGTCCATCACCATAGGGCCCACATGGTGTATTTGTTTCCTCCACACCATACAGACAGTGCTGGATGGTGCTGGACAATGTTTGGATGGTGCTGATTTACATGGAAAATGTTTGGATGGTGCTGATTTATAAAAACAATGTTTGGATGGTGTTGATTTACATAGACAATGTTTGGATGGTGCTGATTTACATGGGAAATGTTTGGATGGTGCTGATTTACCTGGACAATGTTTGGACAGTGCTGATCATCATTAGTGGGCCATGTGCCCCATGGAATGATAGTGTACAGTGATACACATGTTACACCTACAACTATTGAAATGATTTTTTATGTGGTCCAAGCCCACTTGAGGCCCATTCGTGCGGCCCATCTATGAGGCCCATCATGATATATTTTGGCCTAAGTGAGGGGCCCACCTATTTGTATTGTTAGGCCTATGTCGTGTGGCCCATTTGATGTATTTGAGGCCCAGATATGTGGCCCATTTGATGCATATGAGGCCCAAGTAGTGCGGCCCACTTATTGTATATAAGGCCCATGTATGAGGCCCATGGTGATGCATTTATGGTCCATTTGATGAGGCCCATGGGCACGACCCATTGTGATGTATCTGAGGCCCATGGGTGTGGCCCATTGAGATGTATCTGAGGCCCATGGGCGAGACCTAATGTGATGTACTCAAGGCCCATGGGTGAGGCCCATTGTGATTTATTCGAGGTCCATGGGTGTGGCCCATTGTGATAAATTCGAGACCCTTGTATGAAGCCCAATGCAATGTATGTGAGGCCCATGAGTGAGGCCCAATGTGATGTATGTGTGGCCGTTACGTTTTGTATGAATCCCTTATGTGGGCCACTCCTTGGGAGCAATGTTAGTTAGATGTCCACATTGATGGGCAATGATGGTTAGATGTCCACATTGTGACCTTCCCTTAGGCCTTGTTAGGCCCATTTGCATCATTCTATAAGTGGGTTGACCTTAATTATTGGGCCCCCATTGGTTGTTAGTGGGATTGCTTCTTTTATTTTTAGAGTCCAACTAGGACTCATTTGGGCCCCCTAGGGCATCTAGCGGGCCATGCAATAGTATGATGAAGGAACCCTTTCTGGATCCCTAGGATTGTGGGTAGGCCGCTTGGGCCCAACCTTGATATAAGGGGGAATACATGATCATCATATAATAAGCTTAGTATAGCTCCATGATCCATGCTCATGCGCATCATATATATGCTTAATATGAGGAGTGATTGATCATAGCACATGCCATTGGGCAGATTATTATGGTACTCCCTGATAGGGGGAGTTGCTCACATGAGCGCGTGATACGTGCAAGATTGCAGCATGACTAGATAGTGTGATTCATACATTTCGCATTGTGTGACATGAGCACTGTACGCCCTAGCGACATTAGGGTCGTAGCCTCCATAGGCGTATCGTGGTTGGCAGGATTGGACACCGACAATCTTGTTCTATATGGGGTGCTATATATTTCCCTGGGTGAAATTCCCTAAACCCTTATGGTACCAGGAGGTTACTTTAACGTCTAGACCGAGTGGATGTATGAGCGTCGAGTGTCGAATACCAGAAGGGCACACTTTCCACTATGTTGAGGTCGGTTGGAAGGGGGGTACAGCCTTACCTGCCCGAGAGGAGGGGGTAAAGCTAGGCTAAGTTTAACCAGCTCAAGGAATGGGTCCACTATCGACGAGCTGAGCCCAATTTGGTAGGTGGATAGTGAGGTCTCTTTCACTCACCTTGTTGCGCGCTGTAAGAACCATGTCCCAGTCCGTACCGTTCTGTTAGCTTCCGTGGTCCTTCCGGTCGAATTCCGGCAACCTTCACACCATAACCGATGTTTGCGCGCGATCCTAAGCCAAGTCACCCACACCGACGTAGGCTCGATCTGAAACCTATATCTTGGCGACCGCGTCGTCGCCCCGGTTCCAACACCGCCACTTGCGCACCAAACTGATACCCAGGCTAGGAGATGTGGACCTGCATTCTTTCCGAAGAAACGCCACGCGTTGCGAATCTCGAGGGAATCTCTACGATATGTCTCATCAATCAATGTCAAGTACAAGCCTTACCTCAAGTACATCAACCCGTCCCTACTTTTTCAAAAGTCCACTCTCTTTTCACCTCACCATTCCTCTTTTTCTCATTTTCAACCACAACCATCTCTCTTTCCTACCAATTTCAAACTAAGCCATACCTCTCATCATCCTTTTCTTACAACCACCACTCCACCCATCCCTTCATCCATTATTTCTATCTCTCCCTCTCATTCTCTAGCAAATTTCCAAAATCTCATGAGAGCTCCAATATCCAAGCTCTCTCCCAAATAACAAGTGTGGCCCACCCTCTCATCTTTCATCCACACCATCAATCTTCCATCAACCTCCATCAAAAGGCAAGGTAAGGAGCATTGGAGTCTAAGGGACCAAGAAAAGGGAAGATAAGGTGGGTGATTTACCGTTATTTTTGATTTTAGGGCCCACTTGTAGGTGGAACCCATTTTGATGTATGTGATTTAATCAAGAGGGCCCATAGTGGCGGGGTCCCTCTATCTCACCGTATATTTTTTTTTTCTCTCTCTCTCTTTCTTTGTGATGGTGTGGATCCCACCAATATGTGTTATATCTACCCGTCCATCAACATCAGACGGTGTGGCCCACCCTATTGCAGGTGATGATCCACACCATCCACTGTTTAGATGGACCCAATACATCCTCTTTTCTATATATTATATTTCATATAATATATATATATATGTGATATATATGTATTGTATATATATAATATAAAATATATATTATATGTATACATATAGGTGGGCCACGTCTAAGTGGGACCCACCACAATGCTTGTATTGTATGTGGACCGTCCAACGTCCCTGGACGCTGGACGTGGAGTGGTAAAAAGAGAGAAGTGCTAGTTCACAAGCCAGCTTTAAAAAAAAAGATATAATAATAAAATAATATATTTTTTGGGCATTCATGTAGGCTCCACCTGGATGTATGTATAAGATCCAAGCCATCCATCCTCTTCCTCAGATCATTTTAGGCGTTGAACCAAAAAAAATGAGGTTGATCTGTTTTCCTGGCAGGCCATAGTATAGGAAACAGTGTTCCTACCTTTGATTTACTCCCTGATGCTCCTGTATATCAAAAACAGCCCAATATTGGACTCTATGGGATTGTATCGAGCTACAGGGACCAATGGCTGGGATAGATTTGTCTGAGGTGGGCCCCACCTATCAAAAACCACAGATTTAAGGTTTTCAAAAAAAGAAGAAGAAGCATGCAGCAGCGCTGCCGCTGTCAGTATGTAGCAGGTGCTGCCTGCGGCTGACGAGCGGGTGGACGGGCTGGGGCTCATGGCCCCAGATGTGGGCCCCATGTGATGTGTTTCAAACATCAACACTGTGCGTTTTGTGGGCCATCCTCCTGGCTACGGTCCACCTAAAAATCAGCCGTAAACGGGACTCAGGCGGGCCATACCATCTAAAATCATGTGAAGACATGCCTAAAACATATAAAAATCATTTGGTGGGGCCTACCTGAGTTTTGGATGTTGCTGAAACTTGGTCTGGACCGTCAGTCCAGTGGGACACACATAATGGGTGGGCTGGATCTGTGGACCACATCACTGTGGGCCCCCTAATCGTGACCCTATGAATGGTTTAAGTGGCAAATAAACATTCCAGTGGACGCCCCTGGTCCACGTGACCGGACCAGGTCTGGATGCAAATAAATGTTATGGTGGGCCTTACCCCCTCTGGTCCACATGACCGGCCTGGTCCATGTGACCTTATGAACAGTTGGATGGCAAATAAATAGTGCAGTGGGCCCCAGTCCAGTGGGCCCTCCTCTAGTCCACGTGACCTTATGAATAGATTGGATGATAAATAAATATTACAGTGGGCCCTACCCTGGTCCACATGACCTTATGAACAGTTGGTTGGAAAATAAACATTATGTTGGGCCCTAGGTTGCTTGGAAAATAAACATTACTGTGGGCCCCGGTCTGAATGATCTTATCAATGGGTTAGATGGGAAATAAACATTATGGTAGGCCACACATGCGACCCACTTATGTATGTATTGTAAACCATACCCTCCATTAGAGTGGGCTCCATCATGATGCATGTGTTTCATCCAACTGTCTAACCATTTTGGAGATAATTTAAGGCCCATTGTTGAGGTCCACCTTGATTTGTATAGGGCCCATATTATGAGGCCCCTTGTGAAGTATGTAAGACTCGTGTGTTTAGGCCCAGCTTGATGTATTTGTGGCCTGCTCACTAAGGCCCACTTTGATGTATTGAAGGCCCATGGGTCGAGGCCCAATGGGATGTACATGAGGCCCATAACAACGTGATTCTACCAGGGTTCATGTGTTGACTATTGTAGTGGGCTACGCCTTGGGAGCAATGATGGTTTGACGTCCACATTGAATGGATAATGTTGGTTAAATGTGCGTATTATAACTCTCCCTAAGGCCCACCGATAGGCCCATACTTGTAGTAAGTAGGTTGTCAAGGCCCATCTCCGTTATACACAGAGCCCATCTCTTTATACATGTTTAGTATAGATCCATGATTCATGATCATTCGCATCATATGTATGCCTGATGAGAGGAGTGATCGATTATAACATATGCCTTCGGGCGGACTGTTTATGGGTTCCCTGATAGGCGGAGTTACCCCATATAAGTGCATGATACACGCAGGACTGTTACTGATAGTGTGACTCATGCACTTGCATTTGTGTGATTGTAGTTACTACATGCCCTAGCGACATCAGGGCCATAGCCTCCACAGACACATCATGGATGGTAGGATTGGATACCGAAAATATTTGGTTCTAGCACACGGGCACCATAGATGTCCTTGGGTGAAAATTCCTAAACCCGATGGTACCAGAGGATGACTCCAATGTCGAGACCGAGTGGATACACGAGTGCGCGAGGGCGTATACCAGTATGCCGCGTCTCCCACTATGTCATGGTCGGTTGGAAAGGGGTGTGACTTTACCCGCCTGAGTGAGGGGGCAATTTCTAGGTTGAGTTTGACCAGCATAAGGAATCGGTCCGCTATTGACGAGCCGGGCCCGATATTGGCAGGCGGATAGTGAGGTCTCTCTCACCATACCAGTTGTGTGTCCGGATAGGGGCGAAAAGCTGGCGTAGAGTGTACTTGACCCTGGTGATTATCCATACTGAGAACTGTACTAATTTGATGCTCTAGTGAGGAGCTGCATTGATATGTGGATGAGGATTGACATGCTTAACTTGCATTCTGCATCGCATGGCCTTGGTATGGCTGATTGCATACAAGTATTCATTAGCATGATCTCACATTTTTCTGACCTTGCATCCTGAGCATGCTCATATTGCGCACACACTTACACCACCCTCTAAGCTTTCTATAAGCTTATGCATGATTGATGCGTGCAGGTGACGCCAGGTCGCAGCCGTAGCATAGCAGCCGCAGGAGTGTGCGGTCCAGCCTTTAGAGTTTTTGCTATTCGCATTATCTTGTATTTTCTTTCAGACGCATTGTACTGAAAGTTTTTTATCATAATAGATTTTATGATGGTGTTCTTGTGGTTATTGTTTGTGGGGTATGCTTTTGTTATGATCATTATAATTGAACAGATGATTTGAAATCCTCCTTGTAGCATCCCAGGATCGGAACCTAGTGTATAGGTGTCGGGAGCCGAGAATGGGGTATTACGGAGGCTGTCGGCGCCAGATTCATCGATCGGGAATTTTGTGAGCCCGGTTTCAGAGTTTGGGGCGTGACAAAAGTTGGTATCAGAGCATAACTTGGGAATAAATGAGAACAATATCACATGTTTGCTATGACTTTTGGACGATTAGGTTCCAAGTGCAATTCTCGAGGGTGATTGGCGCCATTGTTCTTTCCTTTAGGACATGCCGCCCAGGAGAGTGACCCGAGTGCACCCCGCTCTACCACCCGAGGCTTCAGCTTTACCACCTGCACCTCCCGTTCCACCGCCAGAGATCCCTGCTCCCCTGCCTGATGATGTCGTTCCTCCACCAGAGGCTGGTGCGGACCCGACCATGCGTGTGAGTGCCTCGCAGCTACAGCAGATGTTGCAGGCTGTGACGGCTGCACTTCAGGGGCAGGGCAGGTGCCCAGTTATTTCTCCAGCCCAGGCTGAGCAGGAGCGCGCGAGTGCCCTACTTCGAGAGTTTCGACAGCTTGATCCTCCGCGATTTCAGGGCGAGCCAGATTCGACAGCAGCTGAGAGATGGCGCTCTGATGTGGAGAAGATTTTTGATACCATGTCATGTACAACTGAGCAGTGAGTCCGGTTAGCAGTGTTTCTTTTTCAGGGCGAGGCCAAGCACTGGTGGACCTCTGTTACCTGTGTTGCAGGAGCTGATCATGTCTGGACAAGGGAGGACTTTATCGACCGATTCGAGGAGCAGTATTTTCCTAACCACATACGACGTCAGAGAGCACTAGAGTTCGAGACTCTGGTGCAGGGAGACATGACTGTGGCGTAGTACGCGGCCCGTTTTGTGGCGCTATTGAGGTTCGCGCCATATATGGTTGATGATGAGGGGCGAATGGCCCGTCGTTTCGAGAACGGCTTACGTTACGGTCTTCGAGGCCGTGTGATTGGGCACGAGCTCCCGACTTTCCAGGCAGTAGTGCGGAGGGCTTAGATTTTTGAGATTGAGTGGGCCGGTACGCAGTCCGACATAGATCAGAGGAGGGGTCAGAAGAGGCAGGGCCCCTCCAGTAGCTCCCAGCAGCATCAACGACCACAGAGGTATAGGAGCCACCCACCTGCCAGAGCACCAGTAGCACCGTCGGCACCCCAGCGACACCACCGCAGAGACATCTTTCTGACACTTGATATGGATGCGGTGGGATAGGACACCATAAGTGGGAGTGTCCCCGACCTCAGCAGTAGCAGTCGAGAGCACCACAGCAGCCTCTGCAGCAGCAGCGACAGCAGATTCCACCACTGAGGCCCCCTCAGCAGTAGCACCAACCTACGAGACCCCAGCAGCAGAGGCATCAGTTTCAAGCGCCTCAGCGACATCAGCAACAGCACCATCAGGGACCTCAGAGGGGACATGCACCTCCCCAGCCAGCTCAGGCTAGATTTTACGCGGCTCAGCAGGACCCGCAGTCATCTGGAGGAGTCGTCGAGGGTATACTTCCTGTCTCTTCATGCATTACCCGAGTATTATTTGATTCTGGTGCTTCTCACTCATTCATGTCCAAGGATTTCTGTCGATCATTGGATTGCCGATAGAGTTTGCTAGTGAGGGATTGACCATGTCGACGCCCTTGGGGAGGACCACAGTATTGGGTCGTTTCTGTTCATCTTACCTGGTTCTGGTCCGTGATATCTTTTTACCCGCTGACTTATTTGTGCTGCTGATGACAGATTTCGACATTATCTTAGGCATGGATTGGCTTGCCGAGTACTACGCTATTTTGGACTGTTCTGCGAGGACAGTCACGTTCTGCATACTAGGCTTGCCGCAGTTTCAGTTCATTGCAGAGCCCCGAGGAGAGCCGTTATCTTGCTTGATGTCCTGCGTAGTCGAGGAGCCTATTGTCTTGTGTATTGATCGGTTGCCGGTGGTCTGTGACTTCCCCGACGTGTTCCAAGAGATTCCAGGGTTGCTGTCATGCCGTCATATTGAGTTCTAGATCGACATTGTGCCTAGTACCATGCCTATCTCGAAGGCCCCGTACCATATGGTATCATGGAGTTGCGTGAGCTGTAGCGTCAATTGGACGAGTTATGTGAGTTAGGATTTATTCGTCCGAGCAGTTCTCCGTGGGAAGCACCGGTACACTTCGTTAGGAAGAAGGATGGTTCATTGAGGCTCTTTGTGGGTTACCGTGAGCTCAACCGGGTCACAATTAAGAACAAGTATCCGCTCCCGAGGATATACGATTTATTTGATCAGCTATAGGGTGCACAGTTCTTTTCGAAGATTGACCTGCGTTCTGGTTATCATCAGATTCGTGTCCGAGAGGAGGACGTCCTGAAGACGGCTTTCAGGACGCGTTATGGTTATTTTGAATTTCAGGTCATGTCCTTCGGACTGACCAATGCACCCGCGGTCTTCATGCAGTTGATGAACGAAGTCTTTCGTCCATATCTCGATCAATTTGTTATGGTCTTCATCGACAACATTCTGATATATTTGAGGACCCGTGAGGACCATATGTAGCATCTGGAGATCGCCTTACAAACCCTTTGTGCCCACTAGCTATATGCGAAGCTGGAGAAGTGTGAGTTCTGGCAGGAGGAGGTGAGATTCCTCGGTCATGTGGTGACGAGGTGTCGCAGTGGACCCCTCGAAGGTTGAGGCAGTGCGTCAGTGGGGCCAGCCCACGACTGCGTCCGAGATCCGCAGTTTCCTTAGTTTAGCGGGATATTATCGGTGTTTCATTGAGGGCTTCTCCCGTATTGCAGCCCCGTTGACCAGGTTGACTCGGAAGGGCACAGAGTTTATTTGGAGTGACACTTGTGAGCGAGCATTTATGGAGCTGAAGGATCGTCTGACGTCCGCTCCTGTCCTCACTCTTCCCTCTGGGAGTGATGGATTCGTGGTATTTACTGATGCTTCGCGTATTGGATTGGGTGTTGTCCTGATGCAGCACGGTAGACCTGTAGCATTTGCGTCTCGTCAACTCAAGGTTCATGAGCTGAACTACCCCACGCACGATTTGGAGCTGGCAGCAGTCATTTTTGCACTGAAGGTGTGGAGACACTATCTCTATGGGGTCAGGTTCGAGCTCTTCTCTGACCACAAGAGCTTGAAGTATCTATTTTCTCAGTCCGAGCTGAACATGAGACAGAGACGTTGGATGGAGCTTCTGAAGGACTATGATTTTGACCTCCAGTACCACCCAGGCAAGGCGAACATGGTGGCGGATACCCTCAGCTGTCAGCTACGAGGCCTGGTGGCACATATAATGATTTAGGAGTGGAGGATGCTCGAGGATATAGCAGAGTACGACTTTGATTTTGGTCTGCAGTCTTCTATCGTTTAGTTATCGAGCCTGTTGATTCAACCCTCTCTTGTCGCAAGGGTGATTGAGGCTCAGCAGACAGATGAGTCGTTACAGGATTACCGAGCAGAGGCGGCATCTGAGAGTCACACAGATTGGCAGATTGGTTCTGATGGCGGACTTCGCTTCAGAGGCCGATTGTGTGTCCCGGATATTCCTGAGTTGCGCAGAGATCTTATAACCGAGGCACATCGATCACGGTTTTTTATCCACCCTGGCTCGACAAAGATGTATCGTGATATGAGGAGACAGTATTTTTGGGCAGGGATGAAGCGCCAGATTGCCAGTTTTGTGGTCGAGTGTGACACGTGCCAGCATGTCAAGGCCGATCATCAGAGACCCCTTGGTCTATTGCAGCCATTAAGTGTCCCGATGTGGAAGTGGGAGCACGTATCTACAGATTTCATTATGGGTTTGCCGAGGACTCAGCGCAGTCATGACGCCATCTGGGTTGTCGTCGGTCGACTGACGAAGTCGGCGCACTTTCTTGCGATTTGTGTGACTTGGCCTTTGGACCGGCTTGCGAGGTTATTCATTGAAGAGATTGTGAGATTGCACGATGTCCCAGTCTCGATCGTTTCTGACCAAGACCCGAGGTTCACATCTCAGTTCTGGAGGAGCTTTCAGAGAGCTATGGGTACTGATTTGTAGCTCAGCACCGCGTATCATCCACAAACCGATGGCCAGACCGAGAGGGTCAACCAGATCCTTGAGGATATGCTTCGGGCCTGCGTGATTGATTTCGGTGGTAGCTGGGATGAGCATCTGTGATTAGCTGAGTTCGCATACAACAACAGCTATCAGACGACTATTGGTATGACTCCTTTTGAGGCACTGTATGGCATACTGTGCAGATATCCGAGTTGTTGGACCGAGGTTAGAGAGCGGCGTCTCCTAGGTCCCGAGCTTATACAGGAGACATCAGAGGTTATCGATATCATCAGGCAGAGGATGCGCACAACTCAGAGTCGGCAGAAGAGTTTTGCTGATCGCCGGCGTCATCCCTTGGAGTTTGATGTGGGGGACCACGTGTATCTCAAGGTCTCACCCATGAAGGGCATAGTTTGATTTGGAGCAAAGGGCAAGCTTGCCCCGAGATTCATAGGACCTTTCGAGATCACTGAGTGCATTGGAGTTGTGGCCTATCGGCTTGCCTTACCATCTCAGTTGTCTGGTGTCCACAACGTTTTCCACGTCTCTATGTTGAGAAAGTGTGGGTCAGACATCGTTCCTGTTATTGATTGGCAGCCATTGGAGGTTCGTGAGGATGCTTCTTACATCGAGCAGCCAGTTCGTATCCTTAATCGAAAGGAGCAGGTCCTTCGGACCAAGGTCATCCCCTTAGTGAAGGTTCAGTGAGGTCACCATTCTGCTGATGAGGCATCATGGGAGCGCGAGGCCGAGATTCGAGAGTGTTATCCCCACCTCTTTGATGATTGATCATATGTTATATTTTGTATGCTGCCTTCGATTTTATTGATGATGCCTTATTTCCTCTTCTATCATGAGTTAAGTCTGGTTGCAATGATTGTGTAAATTTCGAGGACGAAATTTTTATTTGGAGGGGAGAGTTGTAAGACTCGTGTCCCAGTCCGTACCATTCTGTTAGCTTCCGCGGTCCTTTCGGTCGAATTTTGGCAACCTTGGCACCATAACCGACGTTTGCGCGTGATCCTAAGCCAGGTCCCGCACATCGACGTTGGCTCGATCCGAAACATATATCTTGGCGACCGCGCTGTTGCCCCGGTTCCATCGCAGAGACTTGCGCACCGAACCGATACCCAGGTTAGGAGATGTGGACCTGCGTTCATTCCAAAGAAACGCTGCGCGTTGCGAATCTCGAGGGAATCTCTATGATATGTCTCATTAATCAATGTCAAGTACAAGCCTTACCTCAAGTACATCAACCCATCCCTACTTTTTCAAAAGTCCACTCTCTTTCCACCTCACCATTCCTCTTTTTCTCATTTTCAACCACAACCATCTCTCTTTCCCACCAATTTCAAACTAAGCCATACCTCTCATCATCCTTTTCTTATAACCACCACTCCACCCATCCCTTCATCCATTATTTCTATCTCTCCCTCTCATTCTCTAGCAATTTTCCAAAATCTCATAAGAGCTCCAATATCCAAGCTCTCTCCCAAATAACAAGTGTGACCCACCCTCTTATCTTTCATCCACACCATCAATCTTCCATCAACCTCCATCAAAAGGCAAGGTAAGGAGCATTGGAGTCTAAGGGACTAAGAAGAAGGAAGATAAGGTGGGTGATTTACTGTTATTTTCGATTTTAGGGCCCACTTGTAGGTGGAACCCATTTTGATGTATGTAATTTAATCAAGAGGGCCCATAGTGGCGGGGTCCCTCTATCTCACTGTATATTTTTTTCTCTCTCTCTCACTCTTTCTTTGTGATGGTGTGGATCCCACCAATATGTGTTATATCTACCCGTCCATCTACATCAGACGGTGTGGCCCACCCTATTGCAGGTGATGATCCACACCATCCACTGTTTAGATGGACCCAATACATCCTCTTTTTTATATATTATATTTCATATAATATATATATGATATATATATATATATGTATTGTATATATATAATATAAAATATATATTATATGTATATATATGTATACATATAGGTGGGCCACGTCCAAGTGGGACCCACCACAATGCTTGTATTGTATGTGGACCGTCCAGCATCCCTGGACGCTAGACGTGGAGTGGTAAACAGAGAGAAGTGTGAACGAATGTCGGTGCACAAGCCAGCTTTCAAAAAAAAATATAATGATAAAATAATATATTTTTTTGGGAACTCATGTAGGTCCCACCTGGATGTATGTATAAGATCCAAGCCATCCATCCTCTTCCTCAGATCATTTTAGGCATTGAACCAAAAAAATCAGGTTGATCTATTTTCCTGGCAGGCCATAGTATAGGAAACAGTGTTCCTACATTTGATTTACTCCCTGATGCTCCTGTATATCAAAAACAGCCCAATATTGGACTCTATGGGATTGTATCGAGCTATAGGGACCAATGGCTGGGATGGATTTGTCTGAGGTGGGCCCCACCTATCAAAAACCACAGATTTAAGGTTTTCAAAAAAAGAAGAAGCATGTAGCAGCGCTGCCGTTGTTAGTATGCAGCAGGCGCTGCCTGCGGCTGACGAGCGGGCGGACGGGCTGGGGCTCATGGCCCCAGCTGTGGGCCCCACGTGATGTGTTTCAAACATCAACACTGTGCGTTTGGTGGGCCATCCTCTTGGCTACAGTCCACCCAAAAATCAGCCGTAAACGGAACTTAAGCAGGCCATCCCATCTAAAATCATGTGAAGACATGCCTAAAACATATAAAATCAATTGGTGGGGCTTACCTGAGTTTTGGATGTTGCTGAAACTTGGTCTGGACTGTCAGTCCAGTGGGACACACATAATGGGTGGGCTGGATTTGTAGACCACATCACTGTAGGCCCCCTAACTGTGACCCTATGAATGGTTTAAGTGGCAAATAAACATTCCAGTGGATGCCCCTAGTCCACGTGACCGGACCAGGTCTGGATGCAAATAAATGTTATGGTGGGCCCTACCCCCTCTAGTCCACGTGACCGGCCTGGTCCACGTGACTTTATGAACAGTTGGATGGCAAATAAACAGTGCAGTGGGCCCCAGTCCAGTGGGCCCTCCTCTGGTCCACGTGACCTTATGATAGATTGGATGATAAATAAATATTACAGTGGGCCCTACCCTGGTCCACATGACCTTATGAACAGTTGGTTGGAAAATAAACATTATGTTGGGCCCTAGGTTGCTTGGAAAATAAACATTACTGTGGGCTCCGGTCTGAATGATCTTATCAATGGGTTAGATGGGAAATAAACATTATGGTAAGCCACACATGCGACCCACTTATGTATGTATTGTAAACCATACCCTCCATTAGAGTGGGCTCCATCATGATGCATGTGTTTCATCCAACTGTCCAACCATTTTGGAGATAATTTAAGGCCCATTGTTGAGGCCCACCTTGATTTGTATAGGGCCCATATTATGAGGCCCCTTGTGAAGTATGTAAGACTCGTGTGTTTAGGCCCAGCTTGATGTATTTGTGGCCTGCTCACTAAGGCCCATGGGTCGAGGCCCAATGGGATGTACATGAGGCCCATAACAACGTGATTCTACTAGGGTTCATGTGTTCACTATTGTAATGGGCTACGCCTTGGGAGTAATGATGGTTTGACGTCCACATTGAATGGATAATGTTGGTTAAATGTGCGCATTATAACTCTCCCTAAGGCCCACCGATAGGCCCATACTTGTAGTAAGTAGGTCGTCAAAGCCCATCTCCGTTATACACAGAACCCATCTCTTTATACATGTTTAGTATAGATCCATGATTCATGATCATTCGCATCATATGTATGCCTGATGAGAGGAGTGACCGATCATAGCATATGCCTTCGGGCGGACTGTTTATGGGTTCCCTGATAGGCGGAGTTACCCCATATAAGTGCATGGTACACGCAGGACTGTTGCATGACTGATAGTGTGACTCATGTACTTACATTTGTGTGATTGTAGTTACTGTATGCCCTAACAACATCAGGGCCATAGCCTCCACAGACACATCGTGGATGGCAGAATTGGATACCGAAAATATTTGGTTCTAGCATATGGGCGCCATAGATGTCCCTGGGTGAAAATTCCTAAACCCGATGGTACCAGAGGATGACTCCAATGTCGAGATCAAGTGGATACACGAGTGCGCGAGAGCCGTGTACCAGTAGGCCGCGTCTCCCGCTGTGTCGTGGTCGGTTGGAAAGGGGTGTGACCTTACCCGCCTGAGTGAGGGGGCAATTTCTAGGTTGAGTTTGAACAGCATGAGGAATCGGTCCGCTATCAACGAACCGGGCCCGATATTGGCAGGTGGATAGTGAGGTCTCTTCCACCCTCCCAATTGTGTGTCCGGATAGGGGTGGCAAGCTGGCATAGAGTGTACTTGACCCCGGTGATTATCCATACTGAGAATCGTACTAATTTGATGCTCTAGTGAGGCGCTGCATTGATATGTGGATGGGGATTGACATGCTTGACTTGCATTCTGCATCGCATGGCCTTGGTATGGCTGATTACATATATTTGTTCATCAGCATGATCCCGCATTTTTCTGACCTTGCATCCTGAGCACGCTCATATTGCGCACACACTTACACCACCCTTTAAGCTTTCTATAAGCTTATGCACGATTGATGCGTGCAGGTGACGCTAGGTCGCAGTCATAGCATAGCAGCAGCAGGAGTGTGCGGTCGAGCCTTTGGAGTTTTTGCTATTCGCATTATCTTGTATTTCCTTTCAGACGCATTGTACTTAAAAGTTTTTTTATCAGAGTGGATTTTGTGATGGTGTTCTCGTGGTTATTGTTCGTGGGTTATGATTTTGTTATGCTCATTATAATTGAACCGATGATTTGAAATCCTCCTTGTAGCATCCCAGGATCGGAACCTAGTGTATAGGTGCCGGGAGCCGAGAATGGGGTACTACAGAGGCTGTCGGCGCCAGATTCGACGATCAAGAATTTTATGAGCCCGGTTTCCGAGTTTGGGGCGTGACACGCGCGATGGGGCAGTAATATGGTTTGGAGTGTACTAGACGACGGTGATATTCTAGAGTTGAGCTGTATTGATATGTGGACTCAGATGAGGATTAGTATGCTTGAGTTGTATCTTACATTGCATGGCCTTGGTATGACCGACATCATTCATCCCTTGTATCGCATAGCCTTAGTACGACCAATAATGTTCATGGATTCATCATCATATTCTGCATTACTCTGATATTGCATAATTGTATTACTACATTATGCACACACTTTCACCACCCTCTATGCTTTCCGTAAGCTTATGTATGACCGTTGTGTGCAGGTGACATTGGATCGCAGCAGCGCTGAGGCAGGAGCGCATAGCAGATCATCTTGGAGCTTTTGTCTATCATTATTGTATTTTCCTTTATGAGCACTGTACTTATAAGTTTTTTATCATAGTGGAAATGTGATGGAGTTTTTGGTTGTTATTTGTAGGTTATGCCTTTGGTTATGCTTATTACGAATCAAACTGATGTTGAAAATTCTCCTTGTAGGATCCTACAATCAGAACCTGGTAAATAGGTACCAGGAGCCGAGAATGGGGTAATACGGAGGCTGTCGGTGCCGGATTCAGTTATTAGGAATTTTGTGAGCCCGGTTTTCGAGTTTAGGGCATGACAGTATATGTGAGAGTGTGTGGGATGTGATTCCTATCAATGCTTAGACATTTACTTAATCATGCATCATAATAATCATTTAATAGACATAAGCATAATTAGATCAATGCACAAATAGCAATCCCAAACATAATCATATATAGTGGTTCATCTACGTGCCTACTTCATTCCCGGCTGACGCACTCTCTCCTAAAGTCTACCGAATTTCACTATTTAGTAGTTTTAAATCAGGTTAACCATGAACCTTCACAACCTATACAAAGCAACATTAGATGCCTACACAAGGTGACATGTCATACACAAGGACACAACTAGGAGCCTACACAAGGTGACTTATGCTTACATAAGGAAATCCCTACACACGGAAACAAGTCCTACACAAGGACAACGTATTCTCCCGTTGGAGGCCTATAAAAGGTCTTGGCGGTTTGTCACCAAACTCTGAATCCTAATCTACACAAGGAAAGGGCTTCAGACTCAACGGACTCTGTATACTTACAAATAAGTGAGTGATCCCTCGTCACGCCCCAAACTCGGAAACTGGACTCACAAAATTTCCGATCGCCGAATCCGGCGTCGACAGCCTCCATAGTACCCTATCTCAACTCCCGACACCCATATACCAGGTTTCGATTCGAGATCCTACAAGGAGGCTTTTTTTGGCATGAATTTATTCCGTAACAGCATAACCATAAGCATAACCCACGAATAATAACCAAGACACCATCACAAAATACACCATGATTAAAAACTTTAAGGTACAATGCATATAAAGGGAAATACAATAACAAAATCGGAAGCTTTAGAAGTCCGTTGCACGCTCTAATCTCAATGCTACTATAGCGTCCTAGCGTTACCTACATGCAACGATCGTGCATAAGCTTATAGAAAGCTTAGAGGGTGGTGAGAGTGTGTGTGCAATATAAGCATGCTCATAATGCAATATCAGAGTAATACGGAATATGCTGGCGAATCCAAGAATACTATCAGCTGTGTCAAGGCTGTGCGATGCAAGGCATGAATGCTATCTGTAAGTGCTATAGTTTATATCCCTGTTTGTTGTCAAATTTGTAGTGCCAAAATCACTATTATACTCTGTTATATATAACTTGCATAAGTGAAGCTCTCTCAAGGATCAACATACATGTACAAGCTAAGCTCACATCAAGCAACGCTCTCAAGTACAAGACTCAAGATCTTGAATGAAAGAACTGATCACAAGACAAGACTCTTGAATGCAAGAACTGCTCACAAGACTCAAGCTGAAAAGAAAAAGAAAGTACAAGGCAAGACTCAAGCTGAACTCAAGACTCAAGTTGAAAGTCAAGCTGAACTCAAGACTCAAGCTGAAACTCAAGCCACTTTCATGATTGAGCTACTTCAAGGTTTAGTCTACATCAAGACTTCAAGGCTCATTCTTCATGGTCTCTTGTTTCAATGTCCATACTTCATGATTGAGGTTTGTTTGACCATAGGATGACCTTAGAAGTAGGTCATTTCGGATACATAAGTCGAATGTTATTTTACATGTGATTGGTCGTTCTTCGACTAGTCTTAGGTCCTTCGACTAGTCCTAGACTTGCTTCACCAGTGTAAGAAAATCCTCGACCATCGTAAGTTTGTTACAAATTCGGATAAAATCATAGCCTTCGACTAGTCACGAATGCATTCGACCATCGTAGGAACAGTGTTTCGCATCTTCGACGATCGTAGAATCTACGACTCGAAGTCCGGCGAACTTTTCCTACGACCCGTCGAAGGAAACCTACGACCGTCGTAGGTGACCTACGACGAGTCGAAGGAGCTACGACCCGTCGTAGAACGGTCTGCGCTTATCCCGCCTAATCTTTCAAATATCTATGGCTTCGACTAGTCGAAGAGCACTCTAGACAAGTCGAAGACTGATCTTCTCACCTATAAATAGAGCACGAATCTCGGAAGAAATGATCGATTTAATTATAGTATTCAAGCCAATCTTCGTGGAACTTCTAAGATAATTCTGCGCTCCATTTAAGCTAAGTGTGCTTATTTAATATCTTCTTTCCTTAGCTTTATTTTAATTGATTTTATTTCTGCTATTCCAATCTGATTTGAAAAGAGGAATTGTTATTCCCTTTCTTTGGAATCAAAATCAATTAAGGCAAGCCCTATTTGGTTTAATTTAAAATCTATTAGAACTAGAACCATTGTAATCGAGTCCTGGACATTGAACTTGGACATTCAACATCTACTTTGATTTGGTTCTACCGGGCTGCTACAACGAAGGAGATATTCGGGTATTTTACATATTGTAAATTCCTTTCTATTATTTTGGTTTCTTTCAAGATTTGCCGAAAAAATCTTGTTATTTTGGTTATCTGAGGAGAGCCAGGAAAACTCAGAAGTGGGGGTTTTTAATTGTGTAAGCCCACATACAAAGACACAATTGTAAGGGTTTTGGGTGAACCTGGAAAACCTATCTTTAGTGAACGCTAATATCCCCTGTGTGAGGATATTAGGAGTGGAGTAGCTTTTGTGTGGCTATTGTTTAACAGTTGGTGAACACACAGGCGAACCACTATAAATCCTTTGAGTTGTGGTTGATTGATTTATTCTTTTAATTGTTTTTATTCTTTTGTGGGATGTATGTATGGTGGTGAATGTTGTAATTATTTCAAGCTTTGTGAGAATGTTGTAATAGCTTAGAATTTACTTTCGCTATTCCTTTATAAGCTTGTTTTTCAATTTCATTTTGAAAGTTGTTCCAGAAGGTTGCCCTGCCATTTTTATGGTGTATGGCTGTCCCTAGAACAATACATCTTTAATTACAAGTTATTTCAATTCGTTCATATTTGTTTTTGTATTCCTCTTCGATTTGAGACTTGATACAAAGACCTTTCTAGAAATAAGGTTGTCCTACCATAAACTCGTTTTTGGTGTAAGGTTGTCCTTAGAATAACGTTTGTATCAACCTCTCAAGATCTGAATTTTGAGGTTGTTTTTCTTTCTTGCATTATTATTTAATTTGGATCATTTTCTTTATTATTCCGCTGTTATAAGTTTTTATTTGGCATTGTCCTATTCACCCCCTCTAGGACATATAGCTTGGCCTTTTCAAGTGGTATCAAAGCCTAATAGCTCCTTTTAATTCTTGGATTTAATTCCTGAGCTAACGATTTAAGCTATTTAAGATGTCAAATTTTGATAGCCTTTCGGTCACTAGGCCTCCACCCTTTGATGGCTCCAACTATGCTTATTGGAAAGCCAGAATGAGGATCTTCCTCAAATCAATGGATGAAAATGTGTGGCAAGCCACGGTGACTGAATGGAATCCTCCTATCATGGAAGTTACTGGGGTTGATGGTTCAAAGTCTATGAAAACCACACCATATTCAATGGACCACACTTGAAAAGTGAGAGTAGTGCAAATGCTAAAGCACTAAATGCAATTACTTGCGCACTATCACCGGATGAGTTCAAAAGAATCATTTCTTGTGATACTGCAAAGCAAGCTTGGGATATATTAGAAATGACACACGAGGGTACTACAATTGTCAAAAATCTAAAGTCCAACTCCTCACAACCAGATTTGAAGAAATTCATATGGAGGAAAATGAGATGTTTATGGACTTTTACACTAGATTGAATGACATTGTAAACTCAATGTGGGGTCTTGGCGATAAAATCCCAGTAAGTAAAGTGTGTGCAAAATATTACGCTCACTTCCAGAACGGTTCAATTCTAAAGTAACCGCAATCCAGGAACTTCGTGATACGGATAATATGAGGGTTGAAGAACTAGTTGGTTCTCTACAAACCTACGAGTTAAACTTTAAAGCTCCTAAAGGTAAATCTATCGCCTAAAATCTTCTAAATGTAATTCAGAAGAAAATTTCAGAAATGATATGGCTCTTTTAGCTAAAAATTTTATAAGATTTTCAAAAGCAAGAAAAGGGTTGATTTTCAAAAATCAAATGACAAATAGAAGTTTAGACCCAAATCTCGAAAATCTTTGAAAGATAGTCAATGTCACAACTGTCTAGAATATGGGCACTTAGCAAATAGATGTCCTAAAAGGGACAAACCCAAGAAGAAGGGTATGTTGGCTACATGGGATGAATCATCGGATTCTGAAGGTTCTTCTGAATCAGAAGATTCTGAAACTGAGTCGGGCAATGAGGCAAAGCTCTTATGACTCTAGCCAAATTCACATTTTCAGATAATGACTCTACAAGTGAAGAAAATCTGAATAGTGAATGTGAAAATGAAGATGATCTTCAAGATGCTTACAATGCCCTATATAAGGAAAGTTGTAAAATTGTTGTCAAACTTAAACTTCAAAAAGAAAAGTTTTCTAAACTTAAAAATTGTTTTGAATCGCTTGTCTTAGAAAAATCACAAATTTCGATAATTTTGAAAAATCAAAATGCGATTTGGAATTTAAAAACTCTCAAATTGTTGATTTAAAATCTGAAATTGAGAAACTTAAAAGTGAAGTTTCTCTTCTGAGTTTAAAGGACACATGGAAATATGCCCAAGGTGATCCTAAGTTAGAAAAATTGTTATCCGGATCAAGAAAATGTGGCGATCGATCCGGGTTGGGCTATGATAAAAATCAACCTCCTAAACAAAAGTATACTCCTCCTATGTTTGTTAAAGGAGAGTCCTCAAACTCAAAAGGGAAAAGTACTTATCAAGATTTTTCTAAAAATTCAAAAACTTTTCAAAACCTAGAAACAGCCATGTCACTTTAATCAGAATCGAAATCCACTAGCTGAAAAGATAGTTGATTTACTCAAGGAGCTATTAAAATCTAACTCTATAGGTCATTCCTACAAATATACACAAAAGAAGACCAACTATGTTCCTAAACCCAAAACAGTTATGAAATGGGTTCCTAAAGTCACCTGCTTGGTTGCTCACACCGCTTTCAAAGCAACAAGTCATTCAAAGTGGTACCTAGACAGTGGATGCTCCAGGCATATGACAGGTGACAAAGCCTTATTCACCGATCTGAAAGATATGACTGATGGGTCAGTCACATTTGGTGATGGAAGCAACTGCAAGATTTTAGGCCAAGGTACGGTTCAACTTTTTAATCTTCCAGTGTTTAAAAATGTTTTATATGTTGAAGGCCTAAAGCACAACTTGCTTAGTATATCACAAATATGTGATAATAACCATAATGTTCGGTTTTCTAATCAAAGCCGTGAGATATTAAATAATAAGGGTTCTGTAATATTAACTGGACGTAGAACGTCTGAAAATTGCTATATTATTAGTGAATCCAGCTCATCTAATCAAACATGTTACATGGTCCATACAGACGAGACCGATTTATGGCACAAACGCTCTTGGACATGTACATTATCGAAATTTATATCGATTGAGCAAACGAGAACTTGTAAGAGGTTTACCCAAACTTCATAAATTAGATAAAATATGTGGTGAGTGCCCGATAGGCAAACAAACAAAGAACTCACACAAAAAGGTGAATTCAAATACCACATCAAGACCACTCGAACTTCTCCACATGGATCCGATAGGACCTACCAGAACAGAAAGTCATGGTGGGAAAAAGTATATCCTAGTAATAGTTGATGACTTTACCAGATTTACTTGGGTAGTCTTCTTAAGGGATAAATCTAAAACCCTTGAAGAAGTAAGAAAAGTTCTCAAAAGGATTCAAACTGAAAAATCCTCTCAAATTAGTAAAATTCGTAGTGATCATGGATCCGAATTTGAGAATAGCAATTTTGAGAAGTTCTGTACCGACCAAGGAATATTACATGAATTCTCTGCTCCCAAAACTCCACAACAAAATGGAATTGTAGAAAGGAAGAATAGGGTGCTTCAAGAAATGGCTAATATCATGTTGAATAGCATGAAGCTCTCTAAAAATCTTTGGTCTGAAGCAGTCAACACAGCTAGCTATAGTATTAACCGAGTCTACACGAGAAAAAAAAATAATAAAACGGCTTACGAATTGTGGTTCAATAAAAAGCCTACCGTTAAATACTTTCGAGTTTTTGGCAAGGAAGTGCTATATTTTACGTGATCGTGAAAATTTGGGAAAGTTCGATACGAAGAGTGATGAAGGTATTTTTCTAGGATACTCTTTAAACAATCGAGCTTATAGGGTCTGAACAAAAGGACCGGTGTGATTCAAGAATCCATCAATGTTGTCATTGATGATCATTTAAACACACCAACTTCTAATTCAGATAATGATGAAGTACTAATCATTGATAAACCCGATACTTCATCAAATCAAACTGATTCTGAGTTGAGGACTGTTAAAGATCATCCAACCACACAAATTCTTTGAAACCCTCTCACCGGTGTTCTCACCCGTAGACATCTTGAGGATATATGTAATTATGTATGTTTTACATCCCAAATTGAACCATCTAACGTAAAAGAAGCGCTCACTGATGAGAAACCGGATTGTTGCGATGCAAGATGAACTCAACCAATTCATAAGAAATGATGTTTGGTATCTCGTACCAAGACCTAAAGATAAACACATCATTGGAACAAAATGGATTTTCAAAAATAAGTCGGATGAATGTGGAAATATAATTAGAAACAAGGCTAGACCGGTGGTACAAGGTTATACTCAAATTGAAGGGATTGATTTCGATGAAACCTTTGCACCAAGAGCACGTCTTGAATCTATCGGACTATTTATATCCATTGCATGTTTTAAAAGATAAAGATCTATCGATGGATGTAAAAGTGCTTTTCTAAATGGCGATTTACATGAAGAAGTCTATGTTGAAGACCAATGGGATTTGAAGATTCCAAAAATATTGATCATGTTATCGGCTTAAAAGGCACTTTATGGATTAAAACAAGCACCTAGGGCATGGTATGAGAAACTAACGAAATTTCTTTTAACTCATAATTTTCAAATGGGATCTGTTGATAAAACTCTGTTTGTTAAAAAACAAAATGATCATATCTTAATGGTACAGATTTATGCTGATGATATCATTTATGGATCAACTTGTATTGACTTGACTACTGAGTTTGCAGATTTGATGAAATCACAGTTTGAAATGAGCATGGTTGGGGAATTGACTTATTTCCTTGGATTGCAAGTAAAGCAACAATCAAGGAATATTCATTTCTCAATCTAAGTATGCCTTGAATCTAATCAAGAGATTTGGATTTGAGAATGGCAAGAATTTCGATACTCCTATGAGTACTACCCGAAACTATCAAAAGACTCTAATGGTAAAAATGTTGACTCAAAACTTTATCGGAGTATGATTGGTAGTTTGTTATATCTAAGCTAGTAGACCCGATATTTCTCTAAGTGTTGGTATTTGCGCAAGATATCAATCGATCCAAAAGAATCTCACTTGATTGGTCAGCGAATTATTAGATATGTCGCAAGAATCTGTAAATCTTGGTCTCTGTATCCTCATGAAACCAATGTTCAATTAGTTGGGTACTTATGCTGACTGGGCGGGTAATCTAGATGATAGAAAATCAACCAAGCTGGTGGTTGTTTTTTCATTGGAAATTGTCTAGTTTCCTGGTTTAGTAAGAAACAAAATTCTATATCACTTTCAACAACTGAAGCTGAGTATAGGTAATGCATGTACACACCTTGTTTGGATGCAACGAATGCTAAGTGATTATGGAATTAAACAGATTCTATGTTATTACATTGTGATAATTCCAGTGCGATAAATATTTCAAAAAATCCTATTCAGGATTCTCGTACTAAGCACATTGACATTAGATTTCATTATATAAGGGAATTAGTAGAAGAAAAGTTATATCTCTAGAATATATTCCTACTGAAAATCAACGTGCTGATATTTCACAAAACCTCTTGATAAAAGCAGGTTCAAAAAGATGAAATTTGATCTTGGCATGTGCATTTTAAATTGATAATTTATGCCTTCTTGTATAATATTGTATATATTTGCTAGATTGAATTCCTATTTTTGTGTAAATTGCAAGATATTGAATTTTTGGGGTTTGTACGACCAGTCGTGAGTATACACGACCAGTCGTACTACGACCGGTCGTAGATACCCACGACCAGTCGTGGAGCACGGATTTCACGTCATATTGGGGATTTTTCACTTTCTTCCTCATTTCTTCTTTCTTCTCCTTGGAGCCGAACTTCGACTCGTCGAACCCATCCTTCAAGTTCTTCAAGGTTAGTGTTCCAAATCCGTTTTTCTTGCATATTTGTGTCAAGATTGCTTCCTTTTCTCTCTTGAAGCTTTCTATCTTGAAAATCATTGAGATTTGGGGTTGAGATTTTGAAAAATCTGTTTTGAGCAAACCCTCTTCTCAATCCTTTGCAACTTCTTTATTCCTTTAAATCCTTGTTGCAAATGGCTTCTAGAGGTAAGAAAACTACTTCACGTGGTCCTTCTTCTTCCCCAGATCTACCCCTATATCTAAACGTCATCTTCTTGTTCCCAATGATGATCCATCATTTGTTAGGGACATTAGATCTCGTAAGGTTATCGTTGAACATCCTGTTGATGTCAATCACATTGCTCCATTTGACATCCTTCCTATGCTTGAAGCTGTAGGTTGGACTAACTTATTACATTGGGGTGGGCCTGCATACCGGTCCATTGCCCAATCCATGTTTTCATGTATTAGTGCATTTTCACAAGATAATTTAACTTTTCAAATTTCTACTAGAGAAGGGCCATTTGACGTTGATCGTCATTTAATTTCAGCCCTTATGGAAATTCCCGTGAATGATGAGGGTATTCCAATTCATAATTTAACCGATAAACCCTCCATGGATGAAAAACGCATGCTCACTAGAGACATGTGTAATATGGAAGAACAATGGACTCAAAAAGGGAAAGCGCTCCCCGCAAGGTATTTGTTACCCAAATACAGAATTCTGCACAGAAACTTTGTGTCTAATCTGTATCCTCGATCGGGTAATAAATCTGACTTGACTTCATTTATGGTTCATGTTATCCATGCTATCTCAAATGGTACTCGGATTTGTTTACCATCCTTAAGTCATTTCATTCTTCAGTTTCGCCTCCATCCTGGTCATAGTGACATTCCATTTGCATACTTTATGACTGTATTGGCTACTCATATGTTAGTCGATATGCCTGTTGATGAAGCACCTATCCATCATCTGATCTTCAACAATACAAATATTAATAAGATGAAGTTGGATCTGCTTCCTGAACAAGGTGGTGGTGTTGATGGTGGTCCTGAAGAAGCTGGTGTTGATATTAATATGGATGATATTTTTGAGGAACTGGATTCTGACTCTGCTAATGATCCAGATTTTGTACCATCTGATGTTGATGCACGTCTGAGTGCATTAGAAGGTAGAGTTGAGGATATAAATGTTAAGTTGGAAAACATGTCTGTTGCTCATGATTTGCAATTCAAGTATATGCGCAAATATCTTAGGCGCTTAAACAAAGGCATGCACCAACTTGATCCTTCTATTCCTGCTCCATCTTCAAGTTCTAATTCTGACTAGTTTCTATGAGACTTTTGGTATGTAATAACTTTATTACTTTGCTCTTGTTTGATTGAGTTTGAGTTGGATTCTATGCTGGATATTTGTTTTTCATGTAATATTTATGCTGGATATCTGTGATGCTATCTTGAGTATCTCTATGACTCTTTTGCTATACTCTATTTCCTCCTCATGTTTACTCTCATTCCTTTATTTAGTTCTCCTTTGTCATCTTGTGACAAAAAGGGGGAGAATGGTTTGTTGTTAATGTGATTGTGAGAGGAGTAGCATTGGTTATGTTACTCAGGGGGAGTGGGGTGTCAAGAAGAATATATGTTTGATCTTGTTGAATGTTGAAACTGGTTGAATGTTAAATATTGATTATTGATTTGCATGTATTAACCAGTTGTTTTACTTTTGTTTGGTTATGTGTTTTGTCACTAATTTGACAAAGGGGGAGATTGTAAGTGCTATAGTTTATATCCCTATCTGTTGTCAAATTTGTAGTGCCAAAATCACTATTATACTCTGTTATATATAACTTGCATAAGTGAAGCTCTCTCAAGGATCAACATACATGAACAAGCTAAGCTCACATCAAGCAACGCTCTCAAGTACAAGACTCAAGATCTTGAATGAAAGAACTGATCACAAGACAAGACTCCTGAATGCAAGAGCTGCTCACAAAACAAGACTCAAGCCGAAAAGAAAGTACAAGGCAAGACTCAAGTTGAGACTCAAGCTGAAATCAAGACTCAAGCTGAAACTCAAGCCACTTTCAAGATTGAGCTACTTCAAGGTTTAATCTTCATCAAGACTTCAAGGCTCATTCTTCATGGTCTCTTGTTTCAATGTCCATACTTCATGATTGAGGTTTGTTTGACCATAGGATGACCTTAGAAGTAGGTCATTTCGGATACATAAATCGAATGTTATTTTACATGTGATTGGTCTGTTCTTCGACTAGTCCTAGGGCTTCTTCGACTAGTCCTAGACTTGCTTCGACCAATCTAAGAAACCTCGACCAGACGTAAGTTTGTTACAAATTCCGGATAAAACTGCTAGCCTTCGACTAGTCCTCGAACTGCTCACCACCGTAGGAACAAGTGTTTCGCATCTTCGACTACGTAGAATCCACGACTCAAGTCGCAGAGTCTTTGCAGGACCTACGACCAGTCGAAGGAACCTACGACCCGTCGTAGGTGACCTACGACGAGTCGAAGGAGACCTACAGTCGTAGAACGGTCTGCGCTTATCCCGCCTAATCTTTCAAATATCGTAAATGGCTTCGACTAGTCGAAGAGCACTCTAGACCAGTCGAAGACCTGATCTTCTCACCTATAAATAGAGCACGAATCTCAGAAGAAATGATCGATTTAATTATAGTATTCAAGCCAATCTTCGTCGAACTTCTGAGAGATAATTCTGCGCTCCATTTAAGCAAGTGTGCTTATTTAATATCTTCTTTCCTTAGCTTTATTTTAATTGATTTTGTTTCTGCTATTCCAATTTGATTTGAAAAGAGGAATTGTTATTCCCTTTCTTTGGAATCAAAATCAATTAAGGCAAGCCCTATTTGGTTTAATTTAAAATCTATTAGAACTAGAACCATTGTAATCGAGTACTGGACATTGAACTTGGACATTCAATCATCTACTTTGATTTGGTTCTACCGGGCTGCTACAACGAAGGAGATATTCAGGTATTTTACATATTGTAAATTCCTTTCTATTATTTTGGTTTCTTTCAAGATTTGCCAGAAAAATCTTGTTATATTGGTTATCTGAGGAAAGCCAGGAAAACTCAGAAGTGGGGATTTTTTAATTGTGTAAGCCCACATACAAAGACACAATTGTAAGGGTTTTGGGTGAACCTGGGAAAACCTATCTTTAGTGAACGCTAATATCCCGTGTGAGGATATTAGGAGTGGAGTAGCTTTTTGTGTGGCTGTTGGATAACAGTTGGTGAACACACAGGCGAACCACTATAAATCCTTTGAGTTGTGGTTGATTGATTTATTCTTTTAATTGTTTTTATTCTTTTTGTGGGATGTATGTATGGTGGTGAATGTTGTAATTATTTCAAGCTTTGTGAGAATGTTGTAATAGCTTAGAATTTACTTTCTGCTATTCCTTTATAAGCTTGTTTTTCAATTTCATTTTGAAAGTTGTTCCAGCAAGGTTGCCCTGCCATTTTTATGGTGTATGGCTGTCCCTAGAACAATACATCTTTAATTACAAGTTATTTCAATTCAGTTCATATTTGTTTTTGTATTCCTCTTCGATTTGAGACTTGATACAAAGACCTTTCTAGAAATAAGGTTGTCCTACCATAAACTCTGTTTTTGGTGTAAGGTTGTCCTTAGAATAACGTTTGTATCAACCTCTCAAGATCTGAATTTTGAGGTTGTTTTTCTTTCCTGCATTATTATTTAATTTGGCTATCATTTTCTTTATTATTCCGCTGTTATAAGTTTTTATTTGGCATTGTCCTATTCACCCCCCCTCTAGGACATATAGCTTGGCCTTTTCACTATCAGCCATATTAACACCATGCGATGCAAGGCGTGAATGATGTCGGCCATACCAAGGCCATGCAATGCGAGATGCAACTCAAGCATACTAGTCCTCATCCGAATCCACATATCAATGTAGATCATCACTAGAGCATCAAATATCAGTACAGTTTTTATACTGGATAATCACTGGGGTTTAGTACACTCCAAATGGCACTGCCCCTTTCCTAGGCGCACAGTCCAAGTGACCGTAAGAAACCTCACTATCCGCCTGGCTAATAACCTGACAATACCTATTCGGCACGTCGATGAGGACCCATTTACGAGCTGGTCATACTCAGCCTACTAATTGCCCCCTACCCTTGGGCGGGTAAGGCCACACCCACTTCTAACTGACCATGACACAGCAAGAGACACGGCCTCCTGGTATTTGGCCCTTATGCGCTCATGTATTCTCTCGATCTCGACGTTGGAGTCATCCTCTATTACCATCGGGTTGAGAGATTTTCATCCGGGGACATCTATGGTGCCCCGATGCTAGTAATAGTATTTTCGGTATCTAATCTGACTCTCCATGATGTGCCTGTGGAGGCCACGGCCCTGATGTCGCTAGGGCGTATAGTAACCACATCACACAATGTAAGATGCATGATTCATACAATCCAATCATACATCAATCCTGCACGTACCCTACGCTCATGAGGGACAACACCGCCTATCAAGGAGTCCCATAGACAACTTGCCAGAAAGCATATGCAATGGTCAACCTTATCTCATCACAAGCATGCCGATGATGCATACAGGCATGTATCATGATGCTATATTGTCACATACTCATAATCGGTATCGATAATCAACATCGATAATTAGCCTATATGCAAGGCGGGGTCCATATATGAACAGCCGATCTAAACCATAATATAAAGATCAGCCCTCAGTAGTTGATATATCAAATCCGAAGCACGGATCCATACATCTACAGCCAGGATGGACCATGCAACATCAATGGGGCTCAATGATTTGGGTTAACCCACTAAAAAAATGATGAGAATGGACCTAATAAGGCTTAAGGCAAGGTCACAATGTGGACATTTAATGATCAGTGCCCATCAATGTGGACATTTAACCAACATTGCTCCCAAGGAGTGGCCCACATAGGCCAAACACATGGTGGGCCCATGGCCTTAGGCAAGGGCCTCATACACAACATAATGGACCTCACCCATGGGTCACATATGCATCACATTGGGCCTCACTCATGGGCCTCATATACATCGCATTGGGCCACATCCCATGGGCCTCAAATATATCACAATGAGTCACGTCCCATGGGTCTCGAATACATCACAATGGGCCACATCCATGGGCTTCTTATACATCACATTGGGTCTCACTCATGGGCCACAAATACATCATATTGGGCCTCGCCAAAAAGGCCAAAAATACTTCATATGGGCCTTAAAAACATCTCATTTGGGCCACGCCAATCAGGAAGTGGGCCTGAAAATTGATGGACGGTAAGGATAGCACATACATATCATGGTGGGCCTCGAAATGATCTAGAAATAAGGGGACGATGTGGATACAACACCTACATCATGTGGGTCCCACTGTCCATGTGTGGACAGCGCTGGACAAAACATATATATCATGGTGGTCCCTGGGAGGACGGTGTGCATCCAACACATACGTCACTGCGGCATCTCACTGTCTAAATGGACGGTGAAGATAAAATACATGTATCAGTGGGCTCCACCATCCATTGTTAGACGGTGGATAGTGTGGATAAAAGACTCACATCTAGTGGACCTCATGGACGAATGACTTGGATATAACACGTACGATGGTGGGCCACAGATGAAACACATGTCACAGTGGGTATCATGTCTAGATGGACGGTATGGATCAAAACAGATACATCATGTGAGGGCCCACCATCTCATCTTGGACGGTGTAGATAAAACACATACAACATGGTGGAATCCACCGTCTAGATGGACAGTGAGAATAAAACATATACATCGCGGTGGTCCCCACCATCCACGTATTGGACGGTGGGATTCAACCCATACATCAGTGGACCCCACGTGGTGGAGGTGGGCCACCCCACTTCTCTCTTTATATATATATATTATATTATTTATTATTATTATTATTTTTTTTTATCATCATGCATTCAAACGTGTAAGGCCCGTATCTTAGACCGTACCGTTCCTTAGTCTTCTGCGGTCCTCCCGATCGAATTTCGGCAACTCTTGACTTATATCTGATGTTTATACGCGATCCTAAGCTGAGTCTTGTAAACCAGAGTCGACTCGACCCGAAACTTATACCCTAGCAACCGCGTCGTCGCAGCGGTTCCAACACCACGTCTCGTGCGCCGATGCGATACGTAGGCCAGGAGATGTGGGCCCGCGTTCATTTTGAAGAAATACCACACGTTATGAATTACGAGAGAGTCTCTACGACTCATCACATCAATCAATCAAGTACACATCAATTAATCAAGTCAAGTACAACGTATACCCTACCCATCCCTCTCTCACCCAAAGTCAACAACACCCATACTCATCCCATTCCTGTCTTACCAATAAGACAACAAGCACCATACCCTACATTTACTACATCACCTCTCTCTCTCTCTCTCTCTCTCTCTCTCTCTCTCTCTTTCTCTCTTTTCAAACCAATTCTCAAGCAACCCATGAGAGTAAAACATCCAAGCTCTCCAAGCTCTCCCAAAGCCAAGTGTGGCCCACTTTCCCACTCTCATCTCCCATCTCAACCTTCCAATCTCCATCAACCTCCATCAAAATTGAAGGTAAGGAGCATAGGAGTCCAAGGACCTAAAGAAGGAGGCCAAACGTGGGTGATCCACCATTAATTTCAATTTTTGGGCCACTTTTTGTGGGACCCACTTAATGTATGCATTGTATACAAGAGGGGCCCATAGTGGAGAGGTCCCTTCGTCTCACCGTCTCTCTCACTCTCTCTCTCTCTTTCTCTCTCTCTCTCTCTTGTATGAGTGATGTGTGTGTGTGTGTGGCCACTATGAAGTAAGTATTTCATCCATGCCGTCCACCGAGTGGGCCCACCTGGCAGTCCGTTTGGATGGGTTGATTGAAGGAAAAACTCATTTATCAGCTTGATAAGTAGAGTGGCCCTTGGGTGTGGACCCCACCGTATATATGTGTGTGTGTGTGTGTGTGTTGCTTAGGAAAAACACAAATGTCACTGATCAAGATCCTTGGTGGGCCACACCATGTGGACTCACCCATGTGAGAAATCTAAACCGTCCATCCAGTGTCCAGACTCTACGGACGCTGGATCGATCTTGGTTGTATATTATATAATATATATTGATATATATATAATATTATATATATTATAACATATACCTGAGTGGGCCACTCCCACGTGGAACCAACCTTTATCATGTCTATTAGTACCATCCAGATGAACTGAAATGGGCCTCCCCCCCACCTTTATATAATATATATATATATATATATATATATATATATATATATATATATACACACAGTGTATATATCTGTGAGCCCCATGTGGGACCCACCTGATGACAGTTAGGATGAATGGTGTTCATACACTAGCTATATATCAAATAGCTAGTGCATTGACGTCACCAGTTCTGTGGATCCTCACCGTAGATGGGTTTCATCCCACCGTCCATCTGGACGTGGGAACCCATGATCTATGTAGTGATGTCACCAGTCCTGTGGACCACACCGTATATGGGTTGCATCCTTACTGTCCACTCAGACGGTGGGTCTCAGCCATTGGATGTTGCGTTAGCATCAGCAAGTGATGTGTGGAGCCCACCTACGATGTACATGTTTCGTCCTGGCCATCCATCTGGATGGACCCACTAGGTGATGTATGGGTTATATCCAAACCGTCCATTCATATGGTGAGCTCGTCTTAAGGCTTAAGACTAAAAATAAGACAGATCTAGTTATCAGGTGGACCACATTATAGAAAACAGTGGGTTTGAATCTCCACCATTAAAACCCTTGGGTTAGAGAGTTTGGACCAATATGACATTTGTTTTTCCTCTAAATCTAGGTCCTTGTGACCTTATAAACAGACTAGATGAAAAATAAATGCTATGGTGGGCCCATTGAGGTTTTAACAGTGGAAAAATCATTATCTCCACTGTTATTCATGGTATGATCCATATGATCTTTTGATATGATTTATTTGTCTAGATAATGCTATAAAATTATCTCTATAGATGGATGAATGAGGTAGCTGTAGTGGCCCATTTGATATGGCCTATTTGATGTATTTGGGGCCCATTTGGAAGGGCCCGATGTGATGTATTTGGAGCCCATTTGGTGAGGCCTGATGTGAGGTATTTGGGGCCCATTTGGTGAGGCCCGATGTGATGTACTTGAGGCCTATTTGATAAGGCCCGATGTGATATATGAGACCCTTGTTGAGGCCCATTGTGATGTATATGTGGCCCATATGATGCGGCCCACCTGATGTATGAGAGGCTCATGGATGTGACCCATCGTGATGTGTGTTAGGCCATTGTGTGAGGTCATGGGCCCACTATGTGTTCGACCCTATGTGGACCACTCCTTAGGAGCAATGTTAGTTAAAGGTCCACATTGATGGGTAATGATGGTTAAACGTTCACATTGTGACCTTCCCTTAGGCCTGTTAGGCCCATTCTCGTTATTCTCTAGTGGGTTACCCCAAACGATTGAGCCCCATTGATATTGCTTAGTCCATCATTGGTTGTCCATCCATAGATCCCACCTTGCATGGAGGCTAATTACCGATTCTGATTGTTGAGGCCAATCATCGAGGTCGATTCTGATTGTCGAGGCCAATTCCGATTATCGAGGCCGATTCTGATTATCGAGGATGATTCTATTTATCGGGGCTGATTCCGATTATCGAGGCCAATTTCAATTGTCGAGGACGATTGTTGAGGCCGATTGTATAGGCCGATTCTGATTGTTGAGGCCGATTCTGATTATCGAGGCCGATTTCGATTGTTAAGGCCGATTCCGATTGTCAAGGCCAATTTTGATTGTTGAGGCCGATTCTGATAGTCGAGGCCGATTTTGATTGTCGAGGCCGGTTCCAACCGTCGAGACCGACCACCGAGGCCGATTGACGAGACCCAATGTGATGTATATGCAGCCCATATTTGAGGCCCATTGCAATGTGTATTTAGCCCATGTTGTAGGCCTATTGTGATGTATATTAGGCCAATGTGATGAGGTCCATTACGATGCATTTGAGGGCCAGGCGATAGATTCCATTGTGTTGTATATTAGGCTCATGGGAGAGGCCCATCGTGATGTGTATTAAGCCCTTGAGTGGGGCCCATGGTGTTGTATATTAGGCCCTTTGTGAGGCCATGGGTCCACTATACATTAGGCTCTATGTGGGCCACTCCTTGGGGGCAATGTTGGTTAAATGTCCACATTGTTGAGGCCGATTGTCGATGCCAATTATCGAGGCCGGTTATTGATACTGATTATGAGTATGTGACAATATAGCATCATGATACATGCCCATACACATCATCTACATGTTTCTTATGAGATGTGATTGACCAATGCATATGCCATAGTGCAGGTGGTTTATGGGGCTCCCTGATAGGCAGAGTTATCCCACATGAGCACATGGTATGCACAAGATTGATGCATGATTGGACTGCGTGACTCATGCATCTCACATTGTGTGATGGTGATTACTGTACGCCCTAGCGACGTTAGGGCCCTAGCCTCCACAGTCATATTGTGGATGGCCAGATGGGACATCGAAGATCTGTTACTAGCATCGGGTCACCATAGATGGCCCTGGGTGAAAATCTCTAAACCCTCTTGGTACCAGATGATGCCCCAATGTCGAGACCGAGTGGATATATATATGAGCGCTGAGGGTCGTTTACCAGTAGGACGCGTCTCCCACTGTGTCATGGTCGGTTGGGAGGGAGTGTGGCCTTACCCGCCTGAGGGAGTAGGCATAGCTAGGCTGAGTCTGACCAGCTCCTAAATGGGTCAGATATTGACGAGCCAGGCTAATATTAGAAGGCAGGTAATGAGGTCTCTTACACTTACCTAATTGTATTGTGCGCTTGATGAGGCGGCAAGCTGGCATAGAGTGTACTAAACCCTAGTGATGATCCCAGAGATGTATGGTATTGTTATGTAGACTTATTAAGCAGGAGTTGCATACTCATTCATTCATTCACTATCCACTTGGGCTGGCGGTGCGTAACTATTTGTTACATGTACCTTCGCAATGGCCAGGATTTCGGTTGGGGCGCGCGACTAACCTGAGATCAGGAGTTTATCAAATTGAGTGAGACTATCCAAATTAGGTATGGGTCTAATTTGGATAGAAGTCCCTTGTGATGGACTCCATAGCCTGCGATACTAGATACTATCATCCCGACTTCACACTCCAGCTTGGTCATTTCATTCACATCACATATTGCATTAAATTTGCAGGCATATGGCATTTTGGGTTGCTATGTTTCTATACTTATATGGCCTAAACGGACTTAGAAAGATTTACATATTGCATTATATCCTCGACATATGATATTTGACTCTCTATGACTCCTCATTTTGCGTAGCTCTTCCAAATTGCATATTGTATTGCATCCTCGATATATGATATCTGGTTCATTATGTTTCCGCATTTGCATAGTTGATCTACATTGCCTCCTCAATATATGACATTGGCTTGCTATGTCTTTTCATCATATATCTTGGATAAGGTTGATGATATTTTTATGGACTTGTAGGTATTTCTACTTACTCTGATATTGTATGATTTATAGACTTACAGTATTTCCACTTACTCTGATATCGTATGATTCATGATCTTGCCAGTAATTCCGATATTGCAAGATTAAAGCATTGTATTGAATACTTGGCACTTATCTTGTGCACACACTTACACCATCCTTTAAGCTTTCTATAAGCTTATGCACGATAAATGCATGCAGGTGGCATTAGGTTGCAGCAGCATCGAGCTTAGAGCGTGTAGCTGACTTCTGGAGCTTTGATTTTCAATATATGTATTTCCCTTTCAGCATTGTATTTAAATGTTTATATTATTGGATATGTGATGATGATGTTGCCTTTATAATTTGGGTAAACTTATAGTTATGCTCTTTATGAGACAAATATACATTGAAAAATTCTCTTTGTAAGATCCCAGGATCGAAATCTGGCGTATGCACGCTAGGATTTGAGAATGGGGTACTGTGGAGGCTGTCGGCACTGGATTCGGCCATCGTGAATTTTGTGAGCCCGGTTTCTGAGTTTGGGGTGTGATAGAAGTTAGTATCAGAGCATAACTTGGGAATACCTGAGGATAACATCACATATCTGCTGATAACTACCTTATACTCTATGATTGTTGAGAACTTAGAAAGATTAGATCCCTGACTTCGAATAACTTAGAAATTTCCTGATATAGCTCCCTATCATGTATGCATTCGAGAGTGCTCATTGGTAATAGGCCCTTGTTCATTCGTGTAGGATATGGCACCTAAGCAAGTAACCCGAGCGACATTCACTTCCCCGCCTGAGATTCCTGTTCCCCCACCTGAGACTTCTATACCCCCGTTTGAGTCTAGCATAGCACTGACCGTGTACATGAGTGTGGACCAGCTGCAGCTGATATTGCAAGCGATAACTGTCATTTTTCAGAGAGAAGGCCGGAAGAGGCGGGTGCCCTCCAGTAGCTCCTGACAGCGTCGACAGCAGCAGAGACGCGCAACCTACCAAGCCGTCAGAGCACCAGCAGGACCTTCGGCACCACCTTTGTGGTAACTTTTCGGTGCCTGTTATGGATGCGGTGGGATAGGACATCGTAGGTGGGAGTGCTCCCGACCACAGCAGTAATAGACGAGGGCACCAGTAGTACCTCTAGCACCTCCTCAGTGTCAATTCACAGGTACTTGCTTTTGATGCGGTGGGATAGGGCATCATAGGAGCGAGCGCCCCCATCCTCAATAACAGTAACAGCGATGACAATTTCTACCACTGAGACCCCAGCAGCGGTAGCAAAAGTAGTAGGATTCTCAGGCATTGGGAGGAGTTGTTGATCATTTGTGCAACTTGGCCCCTACATCGTCTTGTTAGATTGCTCATGGAAGAGACGTCCTGTAAGCAAGACGCTGAGATTCATGAGTGTTATCCTTGTCTCCTTGTTGTTTGACTGCACTCGTATGTTATATTTTTGATTTTTCATAGTGAAACAATTTCTCCTCTTTTATGAGTTATGTCTATTTGTGACATTAGTAAATTTCGAGGATGAAATTTTTATTAGGAGGGGAGAGTTGTTAGGCCCGTATCTTAGACCGTACCATTTTGTAGGCTTCCATGGTCCTTCCGGTCGAATTTCGGCAACCCTTGACCTATATCTGACATTTACGCCCGATCCTAAGCTGAGTCCTGCAAACCAGAGTGGACTCAACCCGAAACTTGTACCCTAGTGAGCGCGCCGTCGCCGCGGTTCTAATGCCATGTCTCACGTGCCGATGCAATACCCAGGCCAAGAGATGTGGGCCAGCGTTCATTTCGAAGAAACATCGCACGTTGTGAATTTCGAGAGAATCTCTATGACCCATCACATCAATCAATCAAGTACACATCAATCAATCAAGTTAAGTATAACCCATACCCTACCCATCCTTCTCTCACCCAAAGTCAACAACACCCATACTCATCCCATTCTTTTCTTACCAATAAGTCAACAAGCACCATACCCTCTATTTACTACATCACCTCTCTCTCTCTCTCTCTCTCTCTCTCTCTCTCTCTCTCTCTCTCTCTCTCTTCAAACCAATTCTCAAGCAACCCATGAGAGCAAAATGTCCAAGCTCTCCAAGCTCTCCCAAAGCCAAGTGTGGCCCACTTTCCCACTCTCTCATCTCCCATCTCAACCTTCCAATCTCCAACAACCTCCATCAAAATTGAATGCAAGGAGCATAGGAGTCCAAGGAGCTAAAGAAGGAGGCCAAATGTGGGTGATCCACCGTTAATTTCAATTTTTAGGGCCCACTTGATGTATGCATTGTATACAAGAGGGGCCCATAGTGGCGAGGTCCCTCCATCTCACCGTCTCTCTCTCTCTTTCTCTCTCTCTCTCTCTTGTATGAGTGGTGTGTGTGTGTGTGTGTGTGGCCACCATGAAGTAAGTATTTCATCCATGTCGTCCACCGAGTGGGCCCACCTGGCAGTCCATTTGGACGGGTTTGATTGAAGGAAAAACTCATATATCAGCTTGATAAGTAAAGTGGCCCTCTGGTGTGGACCGCACCATATATATATATATATATATATATGTGTGTTGCTTAGGAAAAACACAAACGTCATTGATCAAGATCCCTGGTGGGCCACACCACGTGGACCCACCCTTGTGCATGTTAGAAATCTAAACCGTCCATCTAGTGTCCAGAGTCTCTGGACACTAAACCGATATTGTTTGTATATTATATATTATGTATATGATAATATATATATATATATATATGGATATATATATATATATATATATATATATTATAACATATATCTGGGTGGGCCACTCCCACATGGGACCCACCTTTATCATGTATATCAGTACCAACCAGATGAATTTGGACGGTGGATCAGGGAAACAACCCCTTTTATATATATAATTGTAATATATATATATATATACACACAATGTATATATCTGTGGGCCCCACATGGGACCCACCTGATGGCAGTTAGGATGGACGGTGTACATACACCAGCTATATGATCGATGTACATACACCAACTATATATCATATAGCTAGTGCATTAACGTCACCAGTTCTGTGGATCCTCACCGTAGATGGGTTTCATCCCACTATCCATCTGGACGTGGGAACCCACTAGCTATGCAGTGACATCACCAGTCCTGTGGACCCCACCGTATATGGGTTGCATCCTCACCGTCTACTCAGACAGTGGGTCCCAGCCATTTGATGCTGCGTTAGCATCAGCAAGTGCTGTGTGGAGCCCACCTACGATGTACATGTTTCATCCTGGCCATCCATTTGGATGGACCCACTAGGTGATGTATGCATTATATCCAAACCGTCCATTCATATGGCGAGCTTGTCCTAAGGCTTGAGACTAAAAGTAAGACAGATCCAATTATTAGGTGGACCACATTACAGAAAATAGTGGGTTTGAATGTCCCCCATTAAAACCCTTGGGTTACAGGGTTTGGACCAATATGATATTTGTTTTTCCCCTAAATTCAGGTCCTTGTGACCTTATAAATAGACTGGATGAAAAATAAATGCTGTGGTGGACCATTGAGGTTTTAATAGTGGAAAAATCATTTTCTCCACTGTTATTCATGGTATGGTTCATATGATCTTTTGATATGATTTATTTTTCTGGATAATGTTCTAAAATGATCTCTATAGATGGATGAATAGGGTAGCTAGAGTGGCCCATTTGATATGGCCTATTTGATGTATTTGGGGCCCATTTGGAAGGGCCCGATGTGATGTATTTGGGGCCCATTTGGTGAGGCCCGATGTGAGGTATTTGGGGCCCATTTGGTGAGGCCCGATGTGAAGTACTTGAGGCCCATTTGGTAAGGCCCGATGTGATATATGAGACCATTGTTGAGGCTCATTGTGATGTATATGTGGCCCATATGATGCGGCCACCAGATGTATGAGAGGCCCATGGATGTGACCCATCGCAATGTGTGTTAGGCCATTGTGTGAGGCCATGGGCCTACTATATGTTTGGCCCCATGTGGGCCACTCCTTGAGCACAATGTTGATTAAAGGTCCACATTGATGGGTAATGATGGTTAAACATCCACATTGTGACCTTCCCTTAGGCCTGGTTAGGCCCATTCTCGTCATGCTCTAGTGGGTTACCCCAAATGATTGGGCCCCATTGATATTGCTTAGTCCATCATCGGCTGTCCATCCATGGATCTCGCCTTGAGTAGATGCTGATTACCGATTCTGATTGTTGAGGTTGATCATCAAGGTCGATTCTGATTGTCGAGGCTGATTCTGATTATCGAGGCCGATTTCGATTATCGAGGACGATTCTGTTTATCGAGGCCGATTCTGATTATCAAGGCTGATTTCGATTGTCGAGGCCGATTGTATAGGCCGATTTCGATTGTTGAGGCCAATTCTAATTATCGAGGCCGATTCCAATTGTCAAGGTCGATTCTCATAGTCGAGGTCGATTTCGATTGTCGAAGCCGATTCTGACTGTCAAGGCCGACCACTGAGGCCAATTGACGAGACCCAATGTGATGTATATGCGGTCCGTATTTGAGGCCCATTATAATGTGTATTCAGCCCATGTTTTAGGCCCATTATGATGTATATTAGGCCTATGTGATGAGGCCCATTGCGATGCATTTGAGGGTCAGGCGATGGAGTCAATTGTGATGTATATTAGGCTCATGGGAGAGGCCCATCGTGATGTATATTAAGCGCTTAAGTGGGGTCCATGGTATTATATATTAGGCCCTTTGTGAGGCCATAGGTCCACTATATGTTAGGCTCTATGTGGGCCAATCCTTGGGGGCAATGTTGGTTAAATGTCCACATTGTCGAGGCCAATTGTCAATGCTTATTATCGAGGTAAGTTATTGATACTGATTATGAGTATGTGATAGCATAACATCATGATACATGCTTATACACGTCATTTGTATGTTTGTTATTAGATGTGATTAACCATTGCATATGCCATAGTGCAGGTGGTTTATGGGACTCCCTAATAGGCGGAGTTATCCCACACAAGCGCACGATATACAAAGGATTGATGCATGATTGGACTGCATGACTCATGCATCTCGCATTGTGTGATGGTGATTATTGTACACCCTAGCGACATCAAGGCCGTAGCCTCCACAGTCATGTTGTGGATGGCCAGATGGGACACCAAAAATCTGTTACTAGCATCGGGTCACCATAGATAGCCCTAGGTAAAAATCCCTAAACCCTCTTGGTACCAGAGGACGCTCCAACATCGAGACCGAGTGGATATATATATATATATATATATATATATATATATATATATATGAGTGTATGAGGGTCATTTACCAGTAAGTCATGTCTCCAATTGTGTCTTGGTTGGTTGGGAGGGGGTGTGGCCTTACCCGCCTGAGGGAGTAGGCATAGCTAGGCTGAGTCTAACCAGCTCCTAAATTGGTTCGATATCGACAAGCTGGGCCGATATTGGAAGGCTGGTAGTGAGGTCTCTTCCACTTATCTAGTTGTATTGTGTGCTTGATTGGGTGGCAAGCTGGCATAGAGTGTACTAAACCTCGGTGATGATCCGAGAGATGCATGGTATTGTTATGTAGACTTATTAAGTAGGAGTTGCATACTTATTCATTTATTTATTTACTATCTACTCGGGCTAGTGGTGCGTAACTATTTGTTATGTGTACCTTCGTAATGGCCAGGATTTCTGTTGGGGCACGTGACTAACCTGAGATCAGGAGTTTACCACATTGAGTCTGACTATCTAAATTAGGTATGAGACTAGTTTGGATAAAAGTCTCTTGTGATAGACCCCATAGCCTGCAATACTACGTACTATCATCCTGACTTCACACTCCAGCTTGGTCATTTCATTCGTATCGCATATTGCATTATACTCGCAAGCATATGGCATTTTAGGTTGCTATGTTTCTGCACTTATATGGCATAGACGGACTTAGCAGGATTTATATATTGCATTATATCCTCGACATATGATATTTGGCTTTGTATGACTCCTCATTTGCGTAGCTCTTCCGAATTGCATATTATATTGCATCTTCGATATCTAATATCTGGTTTATTATGTTTCCGCATTTAATAGCTAATCCACTTTGCCTCCTCAGTATATAACATTGGCTTGCTATAAATTTTCATCATATATTCTGGATGAGGTTGATGATATTTTTATGGACTTGTCAGTATTTCTACTTCCTCTGATATTGTATGATTTATAAACTTGTAGTATTTCTACTTACTCTGATATTGTATGATTTATAAACTTGCAGTATTTCTACTTACTCTGATATCTTATGATTCATGATCTTGTCAGTAATTCCGATTTATATGATCAAGGCATTATATGGAATACTTGAAACTTATCTTGTGCACACACTTACACCACCCTTTAAGCTTTCTATAAGCTTATGCACGATAGATGCGTGCAGGTGACATTAGGTTGTAGCAGCGTCGAGCTTTGAGCATGCAGTTGACTTCTAGAGATTTGATTTTTGATATATATATTTCCCTTTCAGCATTGTATTCAAATGTTTATATTATTGGATATGTGATGATGATGCTGCCTTTGTGATTTGGGTAAACTTGTGGTTATGCTCCTTATGAGACAAATGTATATTGGAAAATCCTCCTTGTAAGATCCCATGATTGGAATTTGGCGTATGCACGCTGGGAGCCGAGAATGGGGTAATATGGAGGTTGTAGGTACCGAATTCGACGATTGTGAATTTTGTGAGCCCGGTTTCTGAGTTTGGGGCATGAAAAAAGTTAGATCAGAGCATAACTTGGGAATACCTAAGGATAACATCACATATCTGCTAATAACTACCTTGTACTCTATGATTGTTGAGAACTTTGAATGATTAGATCCTCGAGTTTGAATAACTTAGAAACTTCCTGATATAGCTCCACATCGTGTATGCATTCAAGAGTGCTCATTAGTAATAGGCCCTTGTTCCTTCATGTAGGATATGACACCCAAGCAAGTAACCAGACCGACTTCCGCTTCACCGCCTGAGATTCTTGTTCCCCCACCTGAGACTTCTTCACCCCCGTTTGAGTCTAGCATAGCACCGACCATGTCGGTGAGTGCGAACCAGCTGCAACTGATATTGCAAGCGATAACCGCCATTTTTCAGAGAGAAGGCCAGAAGAGGTAGGCACCCTCCGGTAGCTCTCGACAGCAGTAGAGACGCGCAGCCTACCAAGCCGTTAGAGCACCAGTAGGACCGTCGGCACCACCTCTGAGGTAACTTTCTAGTGCCTATTATGGATGCGGTGCGATAGGACACCGTAGGTGGGAGTGCCCCCTACCGCAGTAGCAGCAGATGAGGGCACCTGTAGTACCTCCAGCACCTCCTCTGTGTCAGTTCATAGGTACTTGCTTTGGATGAGGTGGGATAGGGCATTGTAGGAGCAAGTGTCCCCGTCCTCAGCAGTAGCAACAGCGACGACAGTACTTACCACTGAGACCCCAGCAGCGGTAGCAAAAGCAACAGGATCCTCAGGCATTGGGAGGAGTCGTCGATGATTCGTGCAACTTGGCCCCCTACATCGTCTTATTAGATTGCTCATGGAAGAGACGTCTTGGAAGCAAGACGCTGAGATTCGCGAGTGTTATCCCTGTCTCCTTGTTGTTTGATTGCACTCATATGTTATATTTTTAATTTTTCATAGTGAAATAATTTTCCCTCATTTATGAGTTATGTCTATTTGTGATGTTAGAAAATTTCGAGGATAAAATTTTTATTAAGAGGGGAGAGCTGTAAGGCTTGTATCTTAGACCGTACCGTTCCATAGGCTTCCACGGTCCTCCCAGTCGAATTTCGGCAACCCTCGACCTACATCCAATATTTACGCGCTATCCTAAATCGAGTCTTTCAAACTGAAGTCGACTTGACATGAGACTTGTACCCTAGCGATCGCGTCGTCGCCGCGGTTCCAACGCCACGTCTCGCTCGCCGATGCGATACCCAGGCCAGGAGATGTGGGTCCGTATTCATTTCAATGAAACACCGCACGTTGTGAATTTCAAGAGAGTCTTTACGACCCGTCATATCCATCAATCAAGTATACATCAATCAAGTCAAGTACAACCCATACCCTACCCATCCCTCTCTCACCCAAAGTCAACAATACCCATACTCATCCCATTCCTTTCTTACCAACAAGTCAACAAGCACCATACCTCTATTTACCACATCACCTCTCCCTCTCTCTCTCTCTCTTTTCAAACCAATTCTCTAGCAACCCATGAGAGCAAAATGTCCAAGCTCTCCAAGCTCTCCTAAAGCAAAATGTGGCCCACTTTCCCACTCTCTCATCTCCCATCTCAACCTTCCAATCTCCATCAACCTCCATCAAAATTGAAGGCAAGGAGCATAGGAGTCCCATGAGCTAAAGAAGGAGGCCAAACATGGGTGATCCACCATTAATTTCAATTTTTAGGGCCCACTTATTGTGGAACCCACTTAATGTATGCATTGTATACGAGAGGGGCCCATAATGGTGAGGTCCCTCCATCTCTCCATCTCTCTCTCTCTATCTTATATGAGTGGTGTGTGTGTGTGTGTGTGGCCACCATGAAGTAAGTATTTCATCCATGCCATCCACCAAGTGGGCCCACCTGGCATTCCATTTGGACGGGTTTGATTGAAGGAAAAACTCATATATCCGCTTGACAAGTAGAGTGGCCCTCTGGTGTGGACTGTCATGCCCCAAACTCGAAAACTGGGTTCATAAAATTCCTGATCACCGAATCTGGCGCAGACAGCGTCCATAGTACCCAATTCTTGGCTCCCGACACACATACACCAGGTTCCGATCCTAGGATCTTACAAGGAGGATTTCAAACATGATTTTGATTCAATATAAGAATAACCATATGTATAACCCATGAACACCATCACACTATCCACTATGATCAAAAGCTTTGAGTACAATGCATATGAAGGGAAATATAAGATAGTGATAATAACAGAAACTCTTAAAGCTCGACTGTATGCTCCAACTGCAGCGAGACTATGACTGCGTCTCGGCGTCACCTGCAAGCATCAATCATGAATAAGCTTATAGAAAGCTTAGAGGGCGGTGTAAGTGTGTGTGTGTGTAGTATGAACGTTCTTAGAATGCAATGCCAAAGTAATGCGGAATCATGCTGATGAGTACATGAATGCAATCAGCCATACCAAGGCTATGCAGTGCAAGATATGAAAGCTATCGGCCATACGATACGAGATGCAACTCAAGTATGCCAATCCTCATCTAAATCCTCATACAACTCATCACATATTAGTACAGTTCTCATTTTGGATGATCACCGGGGTCTAGTACACTCTACGCCAGCTTGTCGCCCCTATCCGAATGCACAACTGAGAGAGTGGAAGAGACCTCACTATCCGCCAGCCAATATCAGGCCTACCTCGTCAATAGCGGACCCATTCCTCAAGCTTGTCAAACTCAACCTAGAAATTGCCCCCCTCAATCAGATGGGTAAGGTCACACCCCTTTCCAACTGACCACGACACAGTGGGAGACGCGAGTATATGTCCCTCGTGCGCTCATGTATCCACTCGGTCTCGACGTTGGAGTCATCCTCTGGTACCATCGGGTTTAGGAATTTTCATTAAGGGACATCTATGGCGCCCTGATGCTAGAAACAGTATTTCTGGTATCCAATCCAACCACCCACGATGTATCTGTGGAGGTTCTGGCCCTGATGTCGCTAGGGCATACAATAATCACAATCACACAAATGCAAGTGTATGAATCACCCTACCAGACATGCAATAATCCTCTGCGTACTGCGCGCTCATGTAAGGCAACTCTGCCTATCAGGGAGGCCATAAACAATCTGCCCAAAGGCATATGCTATGCTCAGTCACTCCTCATATTAAGTATACATATGATGCGTATGAGCATGAATCATGGATTTATACTAAACATGTTATATGGTGATGGGCTCTGTTCATAACGAAGATTGGCCTAGATGGCCTACACACTTCAAGTATGGGCCTATCAATGGGCCCTAGGGAGAGTGACAATGCAGACATTTAACCATCATTAATCTTACAATGTGGACGTAAAACCATCATTGCTCCAAGGCCTGACCCGTCATAAACATCATTACATAAACCATGGGGAATCACACATTGCAAAGGACCTTATATATATCCCATTGGGCCCCGACCCATGGGCCTCAAATACATCAAATGGGCCGCATCACATGGGCCTCATATATATCAAGGTGGGCCTTGACAATGGGCCTCAAATATCACATCGGGCCTAGTCAAATGGGCCAAACCTAACTCATCTAATTTTAGAAAATCAACATAGAGTATACAAAAATGAATCATATCAAAAGATCAACTGGACCATACATAGCAACCGCAGTGATAATGATTTCCATGGTTAAATTCAAGTGGCCACATCATAGGGTTTATTTCCCGTCCAACCTTTACATAAGGTCACAAAGACCTGGATTTAGAGGAAAAACAAATATCATATTGGTCCGAACTTGGTAGCCCAAGGGTTTTAATGATGGACGTTCAAACCCACTGTTTTCAATAATATGGTCCACCTGATCTTAGATCTGACTTATTGTTTTTAATCTCAAGCCTTAAAGTTATCTTTCAAAATGGTTGGATAGTTGGGATGCAACACATGCACCATGGTGGGTCCCATAGGGATGGACAACATAGATAAAGCACATACCTCAAGGTGGGGGCCACACTGATGGAATGTATGAAATACATTCATCAGTGGGTCCCACATGGGGCCCACCATAATTTTTATATGTCATCCAATCTGTTGATAAGGTCACGAAGACCCAGATGAAGAGGGAAAACAAATTTCATAATGATCCAAAACTTCTGTGACAACCCAAAGGGGTTTCAATGGCAGACGTTTAATCTCACTGTTTCCAGTGACGTGGGCCACCTGAGTTATGTACACGGCTGGCTTTTAGGGTGGCCTACCAAATGCAAGGTGTTGATGTTCCACACACATCACAGTGGGGGCCATGGCTGGAACCCACGTCCCAGCCTCCAAGCATCATACACAGCAGGATGTTGTTGGCGTCCTCTGGCGGTCAGCAACAGCAGCGCCTGCTGCTGCCTTATTTTTTATTTTTTTATTTTTTTATCTTCTCAAGGATTTTCCTAGGTGGGGCTCGCATCAGGGAAATCCGACCTAGCCATTGGTTTTTTTGGCTCAATACAGTCTAAATGAGCCCAATATTCGATGTGTTTTGGAATGAAGAAACATCAAGGTGGATTTTAACGGTAAAACCACTATTTCCTATGGTATGGCCTGCCCAATAATCAGATTGGCCTCATATTTTGGCTCAATGTCTAAAATGAGCTAAGAAATAGGATGGATGGCGTGGATTTAATCCATACAGCATGGTGGGGCCTGCATGAGCAGTCCACACATCACTGTTAGCCACACACCATGTCAGTTCACACCTCACTGTTACCCACACACACTACGTCAGTTCACACTTCATTGTGGAGTCACGTCCAGCGTCCCTAGATGCTGGACAGAGTGGATACAACACAGGCACCATGGTGGGTCCCACATGTACATGGCCCACCTGGTGGGTCTGATATTTGTGTTTTCTCATCATCCAGGTCCACTAGATGGCCTGGATAAAATAGATGGATGGCGTCGATAAAATACATCCATCATGGTGGGTCCACGATCGGTGTGGATCTAATGGGTCACGCCCATTACAAAAGAGAGAGATCAGTGAGAAGGGGAGGGACCACGCCACAATTGGCCCTCCCTAAATACAAAGCATACATCAAGATGGCTCCCACCATATGCGGGCCATCAAATAACAAAATTGACGGTTAGATCACCCACCTATTGGCCTTCTTTTTGCTCCCTTAGCCTCCTTAGCTCCTATGCTCAACTTTTGGTGGTGGATGATAGAGTTTTGATGGTGGGGATGAGAGATGAGAGTGTGGGCCACACTTGTTATTTTGGGAGAGCTTGGGAAGGCTTAGACGTGGGGCGTTGCTTGGGAGGTTTGAGAAATGAGAGAGAGAGAGGGGGGGGGGGGGGGGGATGGGATGATATGGATGGGTGTTTTAAGGAAGGGAATGGGGAGGTAAGGTCTTGTTTGAAACTTTTGTAAAAGAGGGATGGGTAGGGGGGGAGAGTTGACTTTATGGAGAAAGAGGGATGGGTGTTGGTACTTGAGGTATGGAGTGTACTCGACTTGATTGATTGATTAATTGATGGAACATGTTGTAGAGATTCCCTCGAAATTCGCAACATGCGACATTTTCTTCGAAATGAATGTGGGCCCACATCTCCTAGCCTGTGTATTGGTTCGGTGCGCGAGTCACGGCATTGGAACCATGACGACAACGCGGTCACTAGGGTACAAGATTCGGGTCCAGCCAACTTCGATATGCAGGACTCAGCTTAGGATCACGCGCAAACGTTGGATATAGGTCAAGGGTTGCCGAAATTCGACTGAGAGGAGCGTGGAAGCCTATAGAACGGTACGGTTTAGGATACGGGTCTTACAACTCTCTCCTCCAAACCTCCAAATAAAAAATTTTGCCTTTGAAATTTACACAATCATTGCAAGTAAACATAACTCATAACAGAAGAGGAAACAAGACATTGTCATATAAAAATTAAAGACAGCATACAGGATACAACATGCAATTAATCATCAAAGAAATGGGGATAGCATTCCCAAATCTCAGCCTCGCGCTCCTAAGATGCCTTATCAATAGAATGGTGACCCCACTGAACCTTCACCAAGGGAATGACCTTGGTCCGGACGACCTGCTCCTTCCGATCAAGGATACGAACTGGCTACTTAATGTAAGAAGCGTCCTCACGAACCTTCAATGGCTGCCAATCAATAACAGGAACAATGTCTGACCCACACTTCCTCAGCATAGAGACATGAAAAATGTTGTGGACACCAAATAACTAACATGGCAAGGCAAGCCAATAGGCCACGGCGCCAATACGCTCAGTGATCTCGAAAGGTCTAATGAATCTTGGGGCAAGCTTGCCCTTCGCTCCAAATTGAACTACGTCCTTCATGAGCGAGACCTTGAGATACACTCTATCCCCAACATCGAAATCCAAGGGACGACGCTAACGATCAACAAAACTCTTCTGCCGGCTCTGAGCTATGCACATCCTCTGCCTGATGATATCGATAGCCTCTGACGTCTGCTGCACAAGCTCGGGACCTAGGAGATGCCGCTCTCTAACCTTGGTCCAACAACTCGGAGATCTACATGGTCTGCCATACAATGCCTCAAAAGGAGTCATGCCAATGGTCGCCTGATAGCTGTTGTTGTATGTGAACTCAAACAATCACAGGTGCTCGTCCCAGATACCCCCGAAATCAATCGCGTTGGCCAGAAGCATATCTTTAAGGATCTGGTTGACCCTCTCGGTCTGACCATAGGTCTATGGGTGATACGTGGTGTTAAGCCGCAAATCAGTGCCCATCGCTCTCTGAAAGCTCCCCCAAACTGAGAAGTGAACTTCGAGTCTCAGTCTGAAATGATCGAGACAGGAACACCATGCAGTCTCACGATCTAATCAATAAACAACCTGGTGAGCCGATCCGAATGCCAAGTCTCACGAATCGTGAGAAAATGTACCGACTTCATTAGACGATCCATAACAATCCAGATGGCGTCATGACTGCGCTGAGTCCTTAGCAAGCCCATAATGAAATATGTAGATACGTGCTCCCACTTCCACGTGGGGACGCTCAATGGTTGCAACAGATCAGGGGGTCTCGGATGATCGGCCTTGACACGCTGGCATGTGTCACAGTTGGCCACAAAATTGGCGATCTGGCGCTTCATCCCCGCCCAAAAATACTATCTCCTCATATCACGATACATCTTCATGGAGCCAGGGTGGATAGAAAACCACGATCAATGTGCCTTGGCCATAAGATCACTACTTAACTCAAGAATATCTAGGAAACATAATCGGCCTTTGAAGCGAAGTCCACCACCAGAACCAATCTGCCAATCTGTCTGACTCTCAGATGCTACCTCTGCTTGGTAAGCCTGTAATGACTCGTCTGTCTACTGAGCCTCGATCACCCTTGCGATAAGAGTGGGCTGAATAGACAGGCTCGATAACTGAACAATAGAAGACTGCATACCAAAATTAAAGTCATACTCTGCTATATCCTCGTGCATCCTCCACTCCTAAATCATAATGTGTGCCACCAGGCCTCGTGGCTGATGGCTGAGGGCATCCGCCACCACATTCGCCTTGCCTAGGTGGTACTGGAAATTAAAATCATAGTCCTTTAGAAGCTCCCTCCGGCGGCTCTGCCTCATGTTTAGATCAGACTGAGAGAATAAGTACTTCAAGCTCTTGTGGTCGGAGAAGAACTCGAACCTAACCCCATAGAGGTAGTGCCTCCACGCCTTCAGTGAGAAGACGACTGCTGCCAGCTCCAAATCATGCGTGGGGTAGTTCAGCTCATGAACCTTGAGCTGACGAGACGCGAAGGTTATAGGCCTGCCGTGCTACATCAGGACAACACCTAAACCAATACGTAAGGTATCGATAAATACAACAAATCCATCACTCCCAGAGGGAAGAGTGAGGACATGAGCGGACGTCAGATGGTCCTTCAGCTCCATGAATGCCTGCTCACATGCGTTAGTCCAAACAAAATCTGTGCCCTGGCGAGTCAACCTGGTCAACGGGGCTGTAATACGGGAGAAGTCCTTAATGAAATGCTGATAGTATCCCACTAAACCAAGGAAATTGTGGATCTCAGATGCAGTAGTGGGCTGGCCCCACTGACCCAATGCCTCAACCTTCGAGGGGTCGACTGCGACACCCTCCCTTATCACCACGTGACCGAGGAATCTCACCTCCTCCTACCAGAACTCGCACTTCTCCAGCTTTCAACTGCATAAAGACAGTGGGTGCATTGGTTAGTTCGAAGGACATGACCTGAAACTCAAAATGACCATAACACGACCTGAAAGCTGTTTTCAGAATGTCCTCCTCTCAAACTCGAATCTGATGATAACCAGAACGTGGGTCAATCTTCAAAAAGAATTGTGCACCCTGCAGCTGATCAAACAAATCATCTATCCTTGGGAGCAGGTACTTGTTCTTGATCATGACCCGGTTGAGCTCACGATAATCTAAGCAAAGCCTCAATGAGCCATCCTTCTTCCTGATGAAGAGTGCCAGTGCTCCCCAAGGTGAATTGCTCGGACGAATGAATCCCAACTCACGCAACTCATCCAACTGTCGCTGCAGCTCACGCAACTCCATCGGTGCCACACAGTATGGGGCCTTCGAAATAGGTGTGGTACCAGACAGATCGATCTGGAACTCGATATGACAGCACGGTGGCAATCCCGGAATCTCCTGGAACACGTCGGGGAAGTCACAGACAATCGGCAACTGATCAATACAAGAGGTAACAAGCTCCTCAATGGCACAGGACATCAAGCAAGACAATGACTCTCCTTGAGGCTGGCAATGAACTGAAACTGCGGTAAGTCTGGTATGCAGACCATGACTGTTCTCGCGGAACAGTCGAGGATGGCGTGGTACTTAGCAAGCCAATCCATGCCCAGGATAACATTAAAATCTGACATCGGTAGCACGTACAAGTCGGCGGGTAAGAAAATCTCTCCCACTAACACGGGGCAAGATGAACAAAAATGGCTTAATACTATGGTCTTCCCTAAGGGCGTCGATACGGTTAATCCCTCACTAGCAGACTTTGTCAGCAATCCAGTCGATCGGTAAAAATCCTCAGACATGAATGAGTGCGAAGCACCGGAATCAAATAGTACTCGAGCGATGTATGCAGAGACTGTAAGTATACCCTCAACAACTCCTCCAGATGACTGCGGGTCCTATTGAGCTGCATAGAATCTAGCCTGTGCTGGCTAGGGAGGTGCATGTCCCATCGGAGGATGCTGCTGCTGATGTCCCTGAGGCGCTCGAAACTGCTGCCTCTACTACTGCGATCTCGGAGGTTGTTATTGATGTTGTTGCTGAGGGGGCCTCAGTGGTGAGATCTGCTATCGGTGCTACTGCGGAGGCTACTGTGGTGCTCTTAACTACTGCTGGGGAGGCTGATGTGGTGCTCTCGGCTACTGCTGTTGAGGTTGGGGACACTCCCACCTACAGTGTCCTATCCCATCGCATCTATAGCAGGTATCAGAAAGCTGCCACTGAGATGGTGTTGCTGGAGGTGCCAATGGTGCTGTTGGTGCTCTGACAGATGGGTGACTCCTGTACCTCTACGGTCATTAATGTTGAAGTGGTGGGAGCTACTAGAGGGGGCCTGCCTCTTCTGACCTTTCCTCTAATCTCAATCACTCTATGTGCTGGCCCACTCATTCTCGTAAATCTGGCCCTCCGTACTACCCCCTAGAAAGTTGGGAGCTCGTGCCCAATAACACGGCCTCGAAGACCGTAATGTAAGTCATTCTCAAAATGGTGGGCCTTCCGCCCCTCATTATCAACTAAATACGGTGCAAACCTCGATAGCGTCACAAAATGGGCCGCGTATTGTGCCACGGACATGTCCCCCTGCACTAGAGTCTTGAACTCTAACACTCTCTGACGACAAATATGGTCGTGGAAGTACCGCTGCCCAAATCGATCAATAAAATCCTCCCATGTCCAGACATAATCAGGTCCTGCAATACGGGTGATGTCGGTCCACTAATGCTCATCCTCAACCTGGAGAAGAAATACTACCAACCGACTCGCTGCTGGGTCGTGCATGCCATCGTATCAAAAATATTTTCCGCATCGGAGCACCACCTCTCAGATGCAGTCAGATTTGGCTCACCTTGGAAACGAGGAGAATCGAGCTGTCTGAACTCTTGAAGAAGGGCGCTTGCACGCTCCTGCTTTGCTTGGGCTTGCGAAACAACTGGGTGTCTGCCCTGTCCCTGAAGCACAACCGTCACAGCCTGCAACATCTACTGTAACTGAGAGGCACTCACCGGTACGGTCAGATCCACACTGGTCTCAGGTGGAGGAACGACATCCTCAAGCTAGGGAGCAGGGATCTTAGGGGGTGGAATGGGAGTTGCAGGTGGTAAAGCAAGAGCCTCAGGTAGAGCGAAATTCGTTCGAGTAGCTCACCTAGGTGGCATGTCCTATAGGAAGAATAAGGATGTCAATCAACCTTGAGAATCGCACATTAGGGAACTCAATCGGAAGGTTACACACTCGGAACCTAATCATCCTAAACTCATAGCAAACATGTGATGTTGTTCTCGATTATTCTCAAGTTATGCTCTGATACCAACTTCTGTTACGCCCCAAACTTGAAAACCGGGCTCACAAAATTTTCGATCGCTGAATCCGGCATTAACAGCCTCCATAGTACCCCATTCTCGGCTCCCAACACCCATACACCAGGTTCCGATCCTGGGATCCTACAAGGAGGATTTCAAGCATGATTTTGATTCAGTATAAGCATAACCCACGAACAATAACCATAAGAATACCATCACACAATCTACTATGATAAAAAACTTTGAGTATAATGCGTATGAAGGGAAATATAAGATAGTAATAATAACAAAAACTCCTAAAGCTCGACTGTATGCTCCAACTGCGACAAGACTAAGACTACGTCCCGACGTCACCTGCACGCATCAATCGTGCATAAGCTTATAGAAAGCTTAGAGGGCGGAGTAAGTGTGTGTGTGTGTGTGTAGTATGAACGTGCTCAGAATGTAATGCCAGAGTAATGCAGAATCATGCTGATGAGTACATGAATGCAATCAGCTGTACCAAGGCTATGCGGTGTAAGATATGAATGCTATCAGCCATGTCGAGACCATGTGATGCAAGATGCAACTCAAGCATGCCAATCCACATCCAAATCCTCACACAACTCATCAGATATCAGTACAGTTCTCATTCTGGATAATCACCGGGGTCTAGTACACTCTACACCAACTTGTTGCCCCTATTCGAACGCATAACTAGGAGAGTGGAAGAGACCTCACTATCCGCCTACCAATATTAGGCCCTGCTGGTCGATAGCGGACCCATTCCTCAAGCTGGTCAAACTTAACCTAGAAATTATCCCCTCACTTAGGCGGGTAAGGTCACACCCATTTCCAACTGACCATGACACAGTGGGAGACGCGGCCTATTGGTATACGGCCCTTGCGCGCTCATGTATCCACTCGGTCTCAACGTTGGAGTCATCTTCTGGTGCCATCGAGTTTAGAGATTTTTACCCAGGGACATCTATGGCACCCCGATGCTAGAAACAATATTTTCAGTATCCAATCCAGCCACCCACGATATGTCTATTGAGGCTATGACCCTAATGTCACTAGGGCATACAATAATCATAATTACACAAATGCAAGTGCATGAATCACCCTACCAGACATGCAACAATCCTGCACGTACCTCGCGCTCATGTAGGGCAACCCCGCCTATCAGGGAGCACATAAACAATCTACCCGAAGGCATATGCTATGATCAGTCACTCCTTATATCAAGCATACATATAATGCGTATAAGCATGAATCATGGATTTATATTAAACATGTTATATGGTGATGGGCTCTGTTCACAACGAAGATGGGCCTAGACAGCCTACACACTACAAGTATGGGCCTATCAATGGGCCCTAAGGAGAGTGACAATGTGGATATTTAACCATCATTAATCTTACAATGTGGACGTCAAACCATCATTGCTCATAAGGCCTGGCCCGTCATAAACAGCATTACATAAACTATGGGGAATCACACATTGCAAAGGACCTTATATATATCCCATTGGGCCTCAACCTATGGGCCTTAAATACATTAAATGGGCCGCATCACGTGGGCCTCATATATATCAAGGTGGGCCTCAACAATGGGCCTCATAATCACATCGGGCCTAGTCAAATGGGCCGAATCAAATGGGCCAAACCTAACTCATCTATTTTTAAAAAATTAACATAGAGTATATAAAAATGAATCATATCAAAAGATCAATTGGACCATACCATATCAACCGTAGTGATAACGATTTCCATGGTTAAATTCCAGTGGCCCCATCGTAGGGTTTATTTCCCATCTAGCCTTTTCATAAGGTCACAAAGACCTGGATTTAGAGGAAAAACAAATATCACATTGGTCCGAACTTTGTAACCCAAGGGTTTTAATGATGGACGTTCAAACTTATTATTTTCTATAATATGGTCCACCTGATCCTAGATTCGACTTATTATTTTTAGTCTCAAGCCTTAAAGTTATCTTTCAAAATGGTTGGACAGTTGGGATGCAACACATGCATCATGGTGGGTCCCATAGGGATGGACAACATA